>NC_057807.1:665377230-665617230 GCF_018294505.1 Triticum aestivum | reverse complement strand
GGGTCCTTGGGGCATGCATTATTGAGGTCTTTCAAATTGATGCATAAGCGTCAGGTTCTGTCCTTCTTTGGCACCATGACCAAATTGGGGAGCCATTCAGGGTGTTTTATGTCTTGGATGAACCCGCCTTCCAGTAGTTTGGCCAGTTCCTCGCACATTGTTTGACGCTTGGGTTCAGAGAAATGCCAAAGTGCTTGTTTGACGGGCTTGTAGCCCTTCAATATATTTAGGTTGTGTTTCGCGAGCCTGCAGGGTATCCCTGGCATGTCTGAAGGGTGCCAGGCGAATATATCCCAATTTTCCTTAAGGAAATTGCGTAGCACCTTGTCAATCTCTGGATCAAGGTTTGCCCCTATGGACACCGTTTTAGCTGGGTCCGTGGGGGCGTACTTGGAATTTAACTATTTCATTAATCGACTTGAATGAAGTAGACTTCGGCCGTTTGTCAAGGACGACATCATCTCGATCGACTTCGGCTTGTAGTGTGGTTAGTTCCTCAGCCGCGAGGGCTTCGAACAAGGATTCGAGGGCGAGTGGTGCTATTTTATTCTTGGCTTTGAGTGCTTTGTCGAGGTCACTCAAGATAGTAATGGTCCCATGTGGGTCCGAAATTTTAAGCTTCATGTAGCCGTAATGCGGTATTTCTTGGAACTTGGAGAAGGGGTCTCGTCCCAGAAGGGCATGGTACCCACTCTTAAAAGGAGCAATGTCGAACGTAACTTCTTTGGATCAGTAATTATCCGGGGTACCGAAGACCACGTCCAAGGTTATTTCCTGGTCCAACGTGCTTTTCTCCCAGGTACGATACCTTTGAGGGTGGTGCTACTCTGTTCTATGCGCAATTTATCAATTTGCATTCTGTCCAGAGTGCCTACGTATATTAGATTTAAGCTACTGCCTCCGTCCATGAGTACCTTCCGAAGACAGCAGCTGCCCAAAATTGCGTCAAGGACCAGTGCGGTGGGGCACCTGTTTGGGGTCGACCTCGGCTAATCTTTATGATCAAAAGTGATCGGTGTGTCTATCCACGTGCCCCGAGTTAGCACCTGCCAGATAGAATTGACTTCCGACACGACCCGTTCGTGTTGGTTGTTGGATGTGAAAGTCCTGTAGATCATCATGACTCCGTCCTCGCTCGAGGACTCTTTTGCGTGAACAGGGTACCTGCCAGGAGGCTGGGTCTGCCTTTAGCCACCTGCCTTACCACCCAACAGTTTTGAAGGCTGTGAGTTGGGTAGGAATTGAGTAGAATAGCGTGTATCGAGCATGACTTGTCTAGGAGGCCATCAAGGGTTGTCCCGGGGTGACCAGAAGTTTTCTTCTTCTTCTGAGCTTGCTCGGCCGGTATGTTTCGCGTACAGGTCGCATTTTGAATTGTATTCGCAGATCGAATATGTGTTTTTCCTGGCCAGCCAAGCATCTTCGATTGGGCAGAATTTGGACACCAGATTAGACAATTCTGGGAGTGTTTGAACACAGCGGATGGCGAGGGCGTTTGAAACGCCTTTATCCTTGCATCCGTGTTAGATAGCTGTTATGATATCTGAGTCCTGGTATTCCGGTATATTGTTTTTGACTAACAAGAACCTGGCCTAGAACTGTCTTATTGATTTGTCGAAGAGTTGCTACACGTAAGCCAGATCCCAGCCATCTGGTGGGCCCGAGTCCTCAGGGCGATATTCGATGTGGGAGGTGGGCGGGTGATTTCGATCCCTAGGGATCGCGGGCTCGAAGCTCTAGCATCCTCATCCCGTGACATACCTGTGGCCGTCGGATCGGCCAGACTGATTTGAAGATTTGTTTCATCAGCTGCGTCTAGCCGGCCGCTGTCCGAGTCACTTTCCAAAAAGTACCTCGGCCCATCGCACTTGAGAGGGGGTTCGACACGGGTCGGAGAGGAGTCATAGGTCGCTTCTAGCTCGTAAAGGTGGAAAGGTGTTTCCATGGCAGAAGTTCCGAGCATGGAGATTGAGCTCGGGAGATTGGTGTCGTTAACCGATGATCCCGTCGACCCTTTGCTGATCACACAACGGGACTCTCAATGAAAGCACTAGTGTCGATGTGAAAACCGACAAACCTCGGGGTAGGGGTCCCGAGCTATGGATCTCGGACAGATGGTAACAGGAACAAGGAGACAATGTTTACCCAGGTTCGGGCCCTCTTGATGGAGGTAAAACCTACGTCCTACTCTTGTTTATATTGATGGAGATGTATCAAGTATAGAGTTGATCTACCTCGAGATCATTAGATGTGTACTAACTCTAGGGCTAGGTGAATGCGATTGTGTTGAAGTCCCCTTTACGGGCTAAACCGATTGGCTTATATACACGCTAGGTAAGACATCTAGGGTTACAAGGTCGGTAACTTGGTGTGGAGGCGGCAGGAGAAGTCTTCAGCAGCGGCAGTCTTCATCTCACCTCTAGCGTGTGGCTTCCAGAGTCCATCTTGAGAAGAATGAGGGCCCACCGGCCCAACCGGAGGAGTACGGGCCGACTAGGTTAGCATCCCCTAATCCAGGACACTGTCACCATTGAATTTATTTTTGATTTTTGCCGAGAACACCATGAATGTCATTTCTCTATGAAACTTCGCACGTGAGTAGAACACAACCATGTATGTAACAAAAAAGATTCAGAGCTGATTGATTTTCTAGCATTTTTTAATTTTACTATTTAAAATAGGTGTGTGTGTGGAACCATGTTCCAAAAGTCTGTGTCCGAAAGAAAAACAAGAATAATAAGGAAGACTTAACATAGGTGCCCATGGGCCTGACATAGATAATGCATATCTAGACATGGGTCTATATGAAGGGAAGTCAATATGGCGACCCATATGCACGGTGAAGCGGAAACACGCACCCCCGCGCACACACGTTCCCTGTTGGGCCGGCCCATCTGCGGGGCGGGTCGCCCCTATTTTTTTTCCTTCTTTTTCAAGAATTCATAAAATGATCATGTTGAAAAATTGTTCGAGAAAGCATAAAATGATCAAACATTAAGAAAATGTTCATGATTTGAAAAAATGTTCGTACATTCAAATAATGTTCACAATTTTTAGAAATGTTCTTATATTCAGAAAATGTTCATGAATTAGAATTTCCCTAATTCATATAATGTGAATTTTCGTAAAAAGGTGACAAAAAAACGAAGAAACGTTTGTGAATTTCAATAATTGTTTCCAAAAAATTCAAAATACTTCATTGGTTAAAAAATGTTCACGCATTCAAAAACTGTTCAGAAAAAAATGTTCGTGAAATTAAAAAATTGTTCCCAAAATTCAAAAACTGTTGGCAGATCCAAAAAATGTTCATGAGTTTTAAGAAGCGTTCACAGTTTAGAAAAATGTTCACAAATTTGTGAAAAATGTTCATGAATTCAAAAAATGTTGCTGATTTTAGAAAATGTTCACGAATTTTTTAAAAAGTATTCATGATTTCATATAAATATTCGTGAACTCAAAAAAATGGTCAGAATATCGAAAAAGTTCACAGTTTAACAACGCCTCGTTTCTAGCCATGACATATTGTGTGATTTTGTAGAAAATAGTATTCTCTTTTTTTTTCTATAGGGTACTGTCATTATTATTGGGGAAAAAGTTCTTACTAGCTACATGATAACATGAACCTTTTAGATATTACATGAAAAAAAAAATTGAACACCCAATTTTCAAACCCTAGGTCCGCCATTGGCCAGAAGTGTGGACTTTGTAGGCATAAAGCAAGGGTGCACAATATTTTTGGCAAACTGTGCATTCTTGGTTTCACGAGCAAAAGCACTTTGCGCCCTATAACTTGCTCACAATCCATGAGCGCAATGTGAAGTCGTTGGTCCACCTATAGTACACCATCTCAAACTCCGCATGAAGTATTGCAGTGCGATCGCATGTGTGGAAAGAGGATGGCCACCGGCGAATCAATCGTGAAGATCATAATTTTTTCTCTTGTTGCTCTACATGTTGGTCAATTTATTGATTCACTCAACGGAGTGCAGGTCATTCATGTTGATGATCACCTAATTGTATAGCCCGGATGCACGGTTGCGTTGTAGCAAACAACAGAGGTAGGGCATTCTTGTTGACGCGTTGTTGGATGAAGCTCACGGGACACAGTGTGCAGATGAACTAGAATTCACACCCTACAACTTGTTGAACATCCTGTTATTTTGAATGTAATATTTATATTTGAACTATTTTTGCACTCGAATGTTTGCATGCTATTTATCGCTGAATTATGCTTTTTTCTACAATTCTTTTGAGTGATCCGGACATAGGGAAAATTTTAAGCGGCAGACCTTCGATGCAGAGAGTTGGATGACCGGCTTCTGCTATCCGTGTTTGGACGCGTCCGTAGATGTTTAGTGTGTCCGATTTAAATAACGCGGTTGGAGATGCCCTTATTACAAGCTCTAGGGCAAAAGGAAATATTTAAAGATCCAAAAGTCAAGCAACTGTGAATCCGTGAGGAGGAGGAACCAAAGTGCTGTCAGAAAAAAAGAAGAAGAAAAAAAAGACAAGAACGATGTCCCGTTCATGAGTCGCAGTGCCGTACGTGACCGACACCGACTCAACCACGTAGGATCAGCCGGCCGAGTCGGCCTGGCCCTTGCCTTGTTGAAACTACGGAGTATATATGTATGCCAATGCTTGACTACCTAGTTACCTAGTTAGGGTGGAGTTGATCCCTGTCCGTTTTGATCGTGTTGATCTCCTGAGCGATCAATGGCAGCCGTGGAAACTGGGGAAGTCGTCAAGGCGACAGCTCTAGCAATCACCACATCGTCAGCCGAAGACATGAAGAGCGACGGCACCCAAGAGCTGCAGTCGTCGCCGGCCAACGCCTCCCTGGACCTGGAGGAGGAGGAGGACGACGAGCTCTTGATCCGCAGCTTGCAGTACGACCTCTCGATGCGGCTCATCGTGGCGCACCAGATCCAGAAGCTCAAGCTGGACATGAAGAAGGACATCGACATCCACAGGTCCCTCCTCCGCGACAACAACGGCGAGAGCGACAGGCTGCGGCGCAGTGTGCTGGCCAGTCTGAGGGCCAGGGAATCGGAGCCCGAGGACGACGAGGACGGCACCGCAGAGGCCGAGGTGGACGGGTCCGAGGACGAGGAGGACGACGACTACGGCACCGCAGAGGCCGACGTGGACGGGTCCGAGGACGAGGAGGAGGACGACGACGGCACCGCAGAGGCCGACGTGAACGGGTCCGAGGACGAGGAGGAGGACGACGGCACCGCAGAGGCCGAGGTGGACGGGTCCGAGGACGAGGAGGAGCACCAGTCCGTCTTCCTCAGGGAGTTTAGGGACATGTACGCCAAGGCCAGCGACGTGGACCGTCGCTTCGAGGAGTTCGACGGGATCATGTGGGCGCACTACGACCCCGAGCTGAAGGACAACGAGGCGCGCAAGGCCACCGTGGCGCGGCTGTGGCGCCGCCTGGAGAAGGAGCTCGACGACCGAGCAGAGGCCGTCGTCTCCGGCGCGTTCAACTACTCGTTTGCACCGCTCACGCCGAGGCGCCAATCGCTTGGCTGATCACTTCCTCGTACAGTCAACAAATTGGCATGTCATGTAGGATTAGCTATCATCTTATCTTACGCACTAAAGATTGTGAAATTAGGTCACAAGAGAATGTAATGATCTGTTTATATTTCCAGTATATAAAAGATAAAAAGTAGCAGCGGTGTAATTCGGGAAGCACACAAGACATATATATATACAGGCCGTGAAATATGACGAACTATACTGTCATTCCTACTACTTCATGTTCTTTCAGACCTTCGTGATCTGCTCCATCTTGGATTCTTCCCACTCGCGCAAGTACCCTCGGATACGCTCGTTCCGGACAATGGCACCTGAAACAGGCTCGCCGTTCACAGGACAGATATGCCCGTTCTTCTCAAACCAATCCTTGAGGTGCTGTCGGTCAAATGTCTAAAACAAATTAAAACATACCCATCATTAGTTCACTACTAAAAAACAATTATATGCAGCTAAAACTTCGAGCACACACTAAGAGAATTACCTTCCCCGTGGCAATTGTCACCGGGTCAATCATAAGCTCGCCCGACAATGGACAAGTAAGATATTCTGGAGTATCACAATCCCTGGTACACTCCTCTACAAGTTCCCCATCCCTTAGGTTATCCATTGCAAGCCTGAATAGGGTGCTAGGCTTGCGCCCGCCCGCTCGCTGGCTATCACGCAGCGCTCTGAAATGATTGCGAGCAGCAAGCCTCTCTTGGAGACGCAGCCCTCGCAGTCTTCTCACAATTCTTACGTCAGTCCATTCCCTTCTTTGTGACGAGTAAGAATCTCCACAAAATTCAGCGTGCAAAGGGTACGGGACTCCCTGCGCAGTGGTTTTCATCAAAAGAATTGTTCTTAGTAAGTTGCATTAATGTTTAAGCCAACCATGAATTAAACCACTGCTGATATGATTTATTAACAAACTGCATTCAAAGAAGCAATATATGAGTATTGTATCAATGGAAAACAGTAGGAGAATTCGAGAATATAATCATTGGGTTGGAGATCACATGTTTTGACACTCCAGAAACAGCATGTCTAAATTTACGAATTACACTCCAGAAACAGTTTTGACACTACAGTCTATTTGATTATTTTAGAACACAAACAACTATTTCATATGATGAAACTAAATACGAAATGTAAATCATAAACCTAAAGTGGCTTGAGTATGAACTTACATCATCATCATTATCAGACCATTTTACCGCAACCTCATCATTGAGCCACTGCTTGTATGACTGATTTACAGACTGCAATCAAAGGAGCAAACTATGGTTACTGGGTCAATCTAAACCATGAGAGAATTTCAGAACAAATAGATTATTTTTATTGATCATGGCTACTATACTAATGATCGACAAAAGGACAGATTTATCAGGCAGGAGTGCTGGTAACTACGTAATACAACTTAAAGTTAGAACATGAATGTAAGCATCTGTTTGTCTGTTTCATTCTAAGCAGTGGGAGAAAGTATTATTATTGGAAAGAAATGGTGACACAAAGATACATGGCATAAACAGAAACATATAAAAATAAGATAAAAGTTCTTTGTTTTCTTATCCCAAGTTTCTACTCTTGAGAAACAATACGTCATAGTGCGCCAGCAACTACTAATTAATATAAAGATACAACCGTACAAAACTACTGTAGTTTTATGATTTACAGTTTTGGCACAAGGGAACTATGCATGCTATTTAACAGTTTAACAATATCACAATGCAGTTTTTGCCTTTTGGGCAGAACATCAGTTATGAAGAACAAATTTCAAACATGCAGCAGAAAATCAAGGGTAATCTACTGATCATTTAGTGTAACATGAAGCAACGGTGAGAGATTGTCAGTTACATATCCAGAAGCTAACAACACCAGCATAATTTTCTAATTATTATTGCTAAAGAGGTAAAGATAGACCAATAAATTTGATTTCATGGAACTGTCAAAAATGATGAAAGAGCAGTAAAGGTTCAGTTAATTTGATTGAATGCGACTGTTAAACATGCATACTTATGTTCTGGACTTGCACTAAACGGAACATTCACTCAAATTCTTGTTATTCTTAACCAAAAGCAATAAGGCTGACCGAAATAGCACAAGATATTTTCCACTGGCATGAACCTACAAATTATTGACTTGCAGCAAAAGTGCAAAACATGCTATCATACCAAATAGAAGAATCAACTAGCACAAGCCTGGACACCTAAATCTTGAACAACTTCGAATAATCACAACAAGATCCTTGCCTGCCTCTAAATGTGATAACGCACCGCAAGAAGAACTCGAGTAATTATCAGGAAATGCCTAATCGTCAAACTGGCCCCAACATTTTCCTGAGATTCCGTTTCTACTACCAACATTTTCAGGAAATGCCTACTCGAGTAACAAATTTTTCACTTGCAGCAAAAGTGTGAAATCGTGCTATAATACCAAATACAGTAGAATAATCAATTAGCACAAGCCTGGACATCTAAATTTTGAACAGTTTCGAATTAGATCCTTGCCTGCCTCTAAATCTGACAACACACCGCAAGAAGAACTCGAGTAATTATCAGGAAATGCCTAATCGTCAAACTGTCCCCAACATTTGCCAGATTCCACATTCTAAATCATCCCCAACCCCAAGATTTTCACAGATTTAGAGATCACAATTCGACATTCCGAGCAAGCAAGAAGATCAGATTCATGCCATACCTGCTCCTTCCTATGCATCGCCTCTTCCGCACGCAGCGAGTTGAACTGCTCACGAGGAAACCAAGAAACGCTCAAGAACGCACTCCAGAGACTCCAAGAACTCCAAGAAAAACAACAGCATGTCGCAGAGGCCATCACCTGCTGTTCCCATCGCCTGTTCTCCTTATCGACCGCCGCCTGCTCTTTCACCAGCCGCTGCGTGGACACCAACTTGGGGCCGAACGGATGCGCCGCCGCGTTGGGCACCTCCCTCGTCTCCGTCGCCGCGGGGTCGCTCCACGTCACCCGCGCCTTGCTGCCGCCCGCCACGGTGCTCGACTCCCTGCCTCCAAAGGCCCCGGCTCTGAATGCGGCGGCGTAGTTGACGGAGGGGGTGGAGGAGCTGCTGCTGCCCGCGGAGCTCGGAGGAGAAGGAATGGCCTTGGGCGGCAGCGTCCCCTTGCCCTTCCGGTCGACCCGCGCCGCGGCGGAGCTGGACCCATCGGCGCCGCCTCCGGCCTGCTCGCGGCGGTGGAGGGGCGTCGCGCGGGGAGGTGGCGGCACAGCAGCGCTCGGGGCCCCATTGGAGGAGGCGTTGGACTTGCAGCGCCCATGGGCCGTTTCTTGGATGTGGTCGTCCTCGACCGGTTCCGCTCCAGAACCGGGCGGTTCCATCGCGGCGGGAGAAACTTGGAGGACTCGCGTGGCAATTCCGCCAACTCTCGAGGGTGTGGAGAAGAAACGGGTGCAGGGTGCGGGATGGAAAAGGGGAGAAGGTTTGACGGCTATTTATTTGTAAACCCGGAGGGTGGTTCGGTCCTTGGGAAGTTCTCTTTTGGCAAACAACTCCATGCTGAACCACACATTAGTACAGGTTACGCACACACATGCCCCATTTGCATATACAACGCTCCACAGGACACGCGAGCAATCCAGCTACCAAGGGTGGGATCCGTGTCAAGTCACACAACGTAGGTTGCGTCCGCATACTGTATGAGCACCGACGTAGCCATCGGAGGGCGCCTCCGCTAAACAGAACCTGGTTTGCCAGAGTTCTGGTTGCCACCGCTAGGAGCCGAGACCACGGAATCTCCTTCATGCCTTGGATCCACCCCTTGTGATTGTTTACTAACGTAGAGATCGACAGAAAATAAACGCTACCAAAAAGAGGGCAACAACCAAGACAAAAGATAAATAAGATGGTAAAGTCTTGGTTCGCTAAATGTAGCAATAGTATCTGTGTGAGAGTTTGTCGGCTTTGAGAACATCGTGATGAGAGCAGGGATATGATGAGCCGCCTTCCCAATTCGCTTGTTTTTTTATTGTAGGGGGTGGTATCCATGCTATTATTCCAAGGGGACCGATAGCTATGTTTCAGAAACTTGTTGCGGAAGGGAATGTGTACTATCTGCAATATCTTGAGATTTCTCCTGCAATGAAGCAGTACATGACGACATCACATAGGTTTGAGATGAGGTTCACTGCATGGACCACGGTCGGGAGGGTAGATCCTGTACCTGACTGGTTACCGGTCTACGTGTATAAGCTATGTTCTCTTAAGGATATAGCTGGCACTATCATTGGCAAAACTTATCTGGCAGGTAATCTTCAAGTGCATGTGCATTTGTGATCTTCTATATCATATGCAATTCGATATGTTGGTATTTTAATTGAACATTTTGTTTGCTTGTTTGTCGAAAACGATATAGATGTGGTGGCACTTGTGAATGGCACGTTTGAGATAATAGAGGTATCCCTTACGGGGAAGGCCACTATAAAGAGGAATTTATGTGTGAAAGAGGGAGGTTTGTTGGTTCATTTGCTTGAATGATTCTCATGGCCTTCGTCTGTATTGTCCAGGTGCTTGCTATTTTTTTTGTGTTTTTGGGCATACGACTATCGTCGTTTTGTGGGGTTTGAATGAAGGGGAGGTGGATGCTAGTGAATTGATCAGGAGGAGCCACAGGGAACTAGTGATCATGCTTGCAATGGGGTGCAGTTTTAAGATGCATGATTGTATATCTCTTATAGTCCGTGTTTTCATTTTGGTTGGATATTATGCAGTGTTTGCGTGTTCTTTGGCTGTCATGGTTTGGTGTTGTGTTTTGTTTGACTTTCTAATATGTTTTTTGGAGGTACACTTATGCTGACAAGGAGCTATAGGTCAAAGATTTTTTTTGACCAAATATAGGTCGAAGATTTCAATCAACCTTGCTAATTCATATGTATCTGCCTTTCGTCACAAGTAATTTTTATTGTTATATCTTCAAGTGGTGTTAGTGTTTCTTGCTTTTGTGGCTTTTAATTGGATTTTTCATCGTTTGAAGGATTACCGGTATAATCTATGTTGGAGATATGCCCTAGAGGCAATCATGTATGATGATATTTCCTATGTGTTTATGAATAAAGATAGTCCTTGGACATTATCAATGATGTGTACCAGCAAGTACGTGACTTGTTTGTGGGACTATGCATTGTATGATGACTGTCTTAAAAGGTCCCTAGTCGAAAGGGCTGTGTGGACATGCAGCCGACTAGACTAGCATATGACACAGTAGATGACTCGGTCTCACTAGCCATGGAGCATTGGATGCTAACCGGATAATATGGACTTGGAAAGGTCTGGTCGGATTCGATGTAGTCGGATCCGAGTCGAGATAAGGCCCGAATCGGACAGACCCAACTATGAGACGCAGCGATATGTCATCTGTGAGTCTCTAGTACAACATACGTTCTATGTCCTAAGACCTGAGCTGACGCATGTACTCGAGATGGTCACAGACTTGCTCTGGGCCGACCAAACGCTACTCCGTGACTGGGTAGTTACAAAGGTAGGTTTTGGGTATGTCCAGTCCCATGATGCGAGACATGGTCGAGCAAGATGGGATTTGCCCCTCCGATCAGGAGAGATATACTCTGGGCCCCTCGTGTGATCCGACCAAGATAAGCATGGCCATGCGACAAGGATTATGAGATAATCCGGTTTGTGGTCGGCATCACTAGAACGAGAAAGAGGTCGGGCTAGCACAAGGGTTACAGTCTCGCCTTGAGCCCGACAACATATATCGTGAGGCAAAGGGAACAAAAGTGTGACACGTTGTACAGGTTCGCCTAACCAGCTTCATAGTCTGCTTGGTGGTCGGCACGCCTTGCTAGAGGCCGCTACCAACCGTGCAGGTCGGAGGTGATCCGAACTGTGACCAAGCCGACTTGAACCTAAGGGGTCGCGCGTTTAAGGGAAGGAACCTACGAGGTCGGATCCACGGACACTGGTCGGATGTGATCCGAGTTGTATCCGGATTGTGGCCGAGTAGACTTGTTGGTTTAGGGTCCGTGCGAGGCCCAAGTGTTGAGCCCGCGACGGACGCCTATATAAAGTGGAGGTGCGGCACACTCATTCGGTTGATCGCTTTGGCGCTATCACTAGGGTTTGCATGTGTTGCGAATAGACACCTCCACTCGCCGCCGGTTGTGTGATCGGACCTAGCAGTCCGCCGCACGACGTTCCTCCCGCACGTGCGGATACCGTAGGCGGTGCACTTGCGCCGCTCCGGCGAACTTGTACGTGGGATTGGACGACCGGCTGTTCGAGGGAGATCGGACGAGGAGGAGACGATCCACCCGAACGCGCTGCCCCAACTCTTCTTCCGCTACACGACACTGCGCGTCTAGTGGTAACGATCGTTGATCCATCTCCCGTAGCATGTTCCTAGATGTTCTGCGCGTAGGAAAATTTTAATTTGCAGTCGACGCACCCTACTAGTGGCACACCTGTTTTCGCTACTAATGGCGCACTACGTCACCCGCGCCTTGCTGCCTCCCGCCGCGGTGCTCGACTCCCTGCCTCCGAAGGCCCCGGCTCTGAATGCGGCGGCGTAGTTGAGGGAGGGGGTGGAGGAGCTGCTGCTACCTGCGGAGCTCGGAGGAGAAGGAATGGCCTTGGGCGGCAGCGCCCCCTTGCCCTTTCGGTCGACCCGCGCCGCGGCGGAGCTGGATCCACTGGCGCCGCCTCCGGCCTTCTCGCGGCGGGGTCGCTCGAGGTGGAGGGGCGTCGCGCGGGGAGGTGGCGGTACAGCAGCGCCCGGGGCCCCATTGGAGGAGGCGTTGGACTTGCAGCGCCCGTGGGCCGGTTCTTGGATGAGGTCGTCCTCGACCGGTTCCGCTCCTGAACCGGGCGGTTCCATCGCGGCGGGAGAAACTTGGAGGACTCGCGTGGCACTTCCGCCAACTCTCAAGGGTGTGGAGAAGAAACGGGTGCAGGGTGCGGGATGGAAAAGGGGAGAAGGTTTGACGGTTATTTATTTGTAAACCCTGAGGGCGGTTTGCTTCTTGGGTAGTTCTCTTTTTGCAAACAACTCCACGCTGAACCACACATTAGTACAGGTCACGCACACACACACACACATGCCCCCATTTGCATATACAACCGATAAGAAAGAGATTTTTTTTACAAGAGAGGTGAACGGGGACACGCGACCAATCCAGCTACCAAGGGTGGGATCCGTGTCAAGTCACACAACGTAGGTTGCGTCCGCGTACTACATGAGCACCAACGTAGCCATCGGAGGGCGCCTCCGCTAAACAGAACCTGGTTTGTCACTGGCAAGCTGGAGTTCTGGTTGCCACCACTAGGAGCCGAGACCACGGAATCTCCTTCATGCCTTGGATCCACCCCTGGTGATTGTTTACTAAGGTAGAGATCGACAGAAAATAAACGCTACCAAAAAGAAGGCAACAACCAAGACAAAAGATAAATAAGATGGTAATGTCTTGGTTCGCTAAAAGTAGCAATAGTATCCGTGTGAGAGTTTGTCGGCTTTGAGAACATCGTGATGAGAGCAGGGATGATGAGCCGCCTTCCCAATTCGCTTGTTTTTTTATTGTAGGGGGTGGTTTCCATGCTATTATTCCAAGGAGTCTGATAGCTATGTTTTAGAAGCTTGTTGCGGAAGGGAATGTGTACTATCTACAATATCTTGAGATTTCTCCTGCAATGAAGCAGCAAAGGACAACATCACATAGGTTTGAGATGGGGTTCACTACATGGACCACGGTCGAGAGGGTAGATCCTGTACCTGATGGGTTACCGGTCTACGTGTATAAGCTATGTTCTGTTAAGGATATAGCTGGCACTATCACTGGCAAAACTTATTTGCCAGGTAATCTTCTATATCATACGCGGTTTGATATGCTAGTATTTTAACTGAACATTTTGTTTGCTTGTTTGTCGGAATCGATATAGATTTGGTGGCACTTGTGAATGGCGTGTCTAAGATAAAAGAGGTGTTCGTTAAGGGGAAGACCACTGTGAATAGGAATTTACATGTGAAAGATGTGATGTTTGCTGGCTCTTCTATTGGAATGATTATCATGACCTTCCTTCATATTGTTTAGGCATTTGCTAACCGTTTGTGTTTTTAGGCATAGGACTACCGTCGTTCTGTGGGGTTTGAATGCAGAGGAGGTGGATGCTAGTGAACTGATCAGGAGGAGCCGTAGAGAACCAATGGTCATGCTTGCAATGGGGTGCAGTTTTAAGATGCGGGATTGTATATCTCTTATAATTTGTGTTTTCATTTTGGTTGGATACTATGCAGTATTTGCGTGTTCTTTGGTTATCATGGTTTGCTGTTGTGTTTAGTTTTGACTTTCTAATATGCTTTTTAGGGGTATGCTTATGCTGACAAGGAGCTACGGGTCGAAGATTTCAATCAACCATGCTAATCCATATGTATCCACCTTTCGTCACAAGTAATTGTTATTGTCATCTCTTTAAGTGGTGTTAGCGTAGATGTTGGTGTCTTCTTGCTTTTGTGGCTTTTAATTGGATTTTTCATCGATTGAAGGATTACTGGTATAACCTATTCAATCGAGTTTCTTGATGAGAGAGGGCGGCATTTTAGCTCCATTAAGGTGAAAGATACCATAGTAGCTTACTTGGCTGATGTCATCTTCATGTGGTTATGGCATGTGTCTCTTTTCTGGGTGCCTTTATTGAGCGAAGGATTGTTGAGATTGCTAACCATCATTATCTTGTGCAGAAAAAGATGTTTAGATACAAGATAAATGTGCAGGCTATACCATACATCTAATCAAAATAGGTTATTCCTATCGTGTGACCAATGTAGCTGGTAGGCGGCGCAAGGTGGTGAAGGTTGTTAGTGTTCCAAGACAGGTTGTGGGAGTCGGTGATCTAGCCCGAGGTTGTTTTTGTGGTTCAGTGGTTAGTTTAATATTTTTGTGACATGCACATGTGTTTTAACTGATGGAAATATGCCCTAGAGGCAATAAGAAAGTTGTTATCATTATATTTCCTTATTCATGATAAATGTTTATTATTCATGCTAGAATTGTATTGATTGGAAACTTAAATACATGTGTGGATACATAAACAAATACAGTGTCCCTAGTAAGCCTCTACTAGACTAGCTCGTTGTCAAAGATGGTTAAGGTTTCCCAACCATGGACATGTGTTGTCACTTGATAACGGGATCACATCATTAGGATAATGATGTGATGGACAAGACCCATCTGTTAGCTTAGCATCATCACTTGTGGAACCTGGGCAGGAGCACTTTTGCCTTCCGGCGGAACGATTCCACCGGGGAACTTCCCTTCCGGAGGGGGAAATCATCGTCATCATCATCACCAACAACTCTCCCATCTTGGGGAGGGAAATCTCCATCAGCATCTTCAACAAAACCATCTCCTCGCAAACCCTAGTTCATCTCTTGTGTTCGGTCTTCGTACCGGAACTATAGATTGGTGCTTGTGGGTGACTAGTAGTGTTGATTACATCTTGTAGTTGATTACATCTTGTGGGTGACATGACAAGGAGCTCTAGAATGCTCCGGAGGTAAAGATTGATATATAGGACGATGCTATTTGATCACCGGAAAGGTTTCGGAGTGTATCGGGTAGTCATCAGATCATTGAAAGGGGTTCCTTCTACTTCTTGAGCTTGCGTTGGTTTTTCCCTTGAAGAGGAAAGGGTGATGCAGCAAAGTAGAGATAAGTATTTCCCTTAGTTAGTGAACCAAGGTATCAATCCAGTAGGAGGTACAAGCAAATCCCCAGTCTATGCACCTGCACAAACAATCAAACACTTGCACCCAACATGATAAAGGGGTTGTCAATCCCTTCATGGTCAATTGCAATGGTGAGATCTGATAGAGATAGGTATAAAAGATTGCTAGAACATAAAACTAAATAAAATTAAATAAATTGCAGCAAGATATTTTTGGTATTTTTGGTTTATAGATCTGAAAATTTATAATGAAAAATAGACCCGGGGCCATAGGTTTCTGAAAGTGTAACTAATCCCTGGGTGGTTTTGGTAATTCTTAACAACATATAGCTCATTGAATTAATGCTCTTTCAAGATGATCATTTCAGAAAGTTCAATGATTGGCATGGCATGGACTAGAGATGTGGACCCCTCAAAATGCTAAGGACACATATTGGCAACAAGCTCAAGACTCTACATTTTTATTTAAGTGATCCAAGATCACATTTAGTCCATAGGAAAGCCAATACTATTAAAAGGGGATGAGGTGTTGCATAATGGATTTCTTTCTCAAAATGCTTAGTGATATGCTCCAAAACCATCAACCACTTTCTCATTTCCACATATGTCCTAAACCTAAAAGTCAAACTCGGCCCCACCGATTTGATCTATCCGGCGCCACCGAGTTCATTTGACATAGCCACTGCCACAAACCCTAGTCACTTCGGTTTCACTGATAGGGATCTCGATCTCACCGAGATGGGATTGCAAACTCCCTGTTTCCTTTTCGTAACATTTCAGT
The DNA here is from genome assembly GCF_018294505.1 of Triticum aestivum. NCBI lineage: Eukaryota > Viridiplantae > Streptophyta > Magnoliopsida > Poales > Poaceae > Triticum > Triticum aestivum. The sequence continues at coordinate 665,601,220 of NC_057807.1, read as the reverse complement.
CCCACTGAAATGAGCGAATCGGTCCCACCGAGTCTGCAATGCAAATTCACTGTTTCCTTTTCGTAATGTTTCGGTCTCACCGAGATGAGCGAATCGGTCCCACGAAGTTTGCCTGACCAACTCTCTATGTGCCTATTACTGAAATCGGTCCCACCGAGTTCGTGTGATCGGTCACACCGAGATTACGTTATGCCCTAACCCTAGCGCATCGGTCTCACCGAGCTGACTGTATCGGTCCCACCAAAAATTCTAACGTTCATATTTTGACCTGAATCAGTCTGGCCGAGTTTTACCATTCGGTCTCACCGAGTTTGGGAATCTGTGTGTAACAGTTAGATTTTATGTGGAGGCTATATACCCCTCCACCCATTCTTCATTCATGGAGAGAGCCATCAGAACGTGCCTACACTTCCAGCATTCATTTTCTGAGAGAGAACCACTTGCTCATGTGTTGAGACCAAGATATTACATTCCAACCACAAGAATCTTGATCTCTAGCCTTCCCCAAGTTGCTTTCCACTCAAATCATCTTTCCACCATAGCCAAATCCGTGAGAGAGAGTTGAGTGTTGGAGAGACTATCATTTGAAGCACAAGAGCAAGGATTTCATCATCAAAACACCATCTATTACCTTTTGGAGAGTGGTGTCTCCTAGATTGGTTAGGTGTCACTTGGGAGCCTCCGTCAAGATTGTGGAGTTGAACCAAGGAGTTTGTAAGGGCAAGGAGATCACCTACTTCGTGAAGATCTACCCAAGTGAGGCAAGTCCTTCGTGGGCGATGACCATGGTGGGATAGACAAGGTTGCATCTTCGTGGACCCTTCGTTGGTGGAGCCCTCCATGGACTCGCGCAGCTGTTACCCTTTGTGGGTTGAAGTCTCCATCAATGTGGATGTACAATAGCACCACCTATCGGAACCACGCCAAAAATCTCCGTGTCAACATTGCGTTTGCTCCCTCCAAACTCCCATTTAATTTCTTGCAAGTTGCATGCTTTACTTTCCGCTGCTCATATACTCTTTGCATGCTTGCTTGAATTGTATTGTGATTACATGACTTGTGCTAAGTTGCTAAAATCTGCCAAGAATTAAAATTAGGAAAAGGTTAAGTTTTTATTTGGTCAAGTAGTCTAATCACCCCCTCTAGACATACTTTCGATCCTACAAGTGGTATCAGAGCTTCGGTCTCCATTTCCTTGATTTCCATAGCTTTGGTGATCATAGCCTTAGTTTCACAACCTAGAAGAGTATGGCGTCTAGCGAGGGAAATTACCACCGTAGAGGTCCTTACTTTGATGGTACTAATTTTGTTATGTGAACATCGACTACATGACACTTCACCATGATTTTGGCCTAGGGGGAGGCATTGGGAAGTAATAAGTAGATGATGGGTTGCTAGAGTGACAGAAGCTTAAACCCTAGTTTATGCGTTGCTTCATATGGCGCTGATTTGGATCCATATGTTTCATGTTATGGGTAGGTTTACCTTAATTCTTCTTTCGTAGTTGCAGATGCTTGAGAGAGGGGTTAATCATATGTGGGAGGCTTGTCCAAGGAAGGGCAGCACCGGTCCACCCACATATCAAATTATCAAAGTAACGGACGCGAATCATATGAGCATGATAAAAACTAACTTGACAATAATTCCCATGGGTCCTCGGGAGCACTTTGCTTTATATAAGAGTTCGTCCAGGCTTGTCCTTTGATACAAAAAGGATTGGGCCACCTTGATGCACCTTAGTTACTCTTGTTACTTGTTACCCGTTACGAATTATCTTATCACACAACTATCCATTACTGGTAATTTCAATGCTTGCACAGAATACCTTACTGAAAAACGCTTGTCATTTCCTTTTGCTCCTTGCTGGGTTCGACACTCTTACTTATCAAAAGGACTATGATAGATCCCCTATACTTGTGGGTCATCATGCCTTGTCAATCTCTAGATCGAGGTTTGCCCCTATGGACGCCATTTTAGCTGGGTCCGTGGGGTGTACTTGTAATTTGACTATTTCATTAGTTGGCTTGAATGAAGTAGACTTCGGCCGTTTGTCGAGGATGACATCATCTCGATCGACTTCGGCTTGTAGTGTGGTTAGTTCCTCAGCCGTGAGGGCTCCATGAAGGAAATATGCCCTAGAGGCAATAATAAAGTTATTATTTATTTCCTTAATTCATGATAAATGTTTATTATTCATGCTAGAATTGTATTAACCGGAAACTTAGTACATGTGTGAATACATAGACAAAACTTATAGTCCCTAGTATGCCTCTACTTGACTAGCTCATTAATCAAAGATGGTTAAGTTTCCTGACCATAGACATGTGTTGTCATTTGATGAACGGGATCACATCATTAGGAGAATGATGTGATGGACATGACCCATCCGTTAGCTTAGCATTATGATCGTGTTAGGTTCATTGCTACTGCTTTCTTCATGACTTATACAAGTTCCTCAGACTATGAGATTATGCAACTCCCGAGTACCAGAGGAACACTTTGTGTGCTACCAAATGTCACAACATAAAAGGGTGATTATAAAGGTGCTCTACAGGTGTCTCCGAAGGTGTTTGTTGGGTTGGCATAGATCGAGATTAGGATTTGTCACTCCGTATTTCGGAGAGGTATCTCTGGGCCCTCTCGGTAATACTCATCACTATAAGCCTTGCAAGCATTGTAACTTATGAGTTAGTTGCGGGATGAAGTATTATGGAATGAGTAAAGAGACTTTCCGGTAACGAGATTGAACTAGGTATTGAGATACCGACAATCGAATCTCCGGAAAGTAACATACCGATGACAAAGGGAACAATGTATGTTGTTATGCGGTTTGACCGATAAGGATCTTCGTAGAATATGTAGGAACCAATATGAGCATCCAGGTTTTGCTATTCGTTATTGACCGGAGACGTGTCTCGGTCATATCTACATAGTTCTCGAACCCGTAGGGTCCGCACGCTTAAAGTTCGGTGGCGATCGGTATTATGAGTTTATGTGTTTTGATGTACCGAAGATAGTTCAGAGTCCCGGATATGATCACGGACATGACGAGGAGTCTCGAAATGGTCGAGACATAAAGATTGATATATTGGATGGTTATATTCGGATACCGGAAGTGTTCCGGGTGATTTCGGAGAAAACCGGAGTGCCGGAGGGGTTATCGGAACCCCTGGGGAAGTATTGGGCCTTAGTGGGCCTTAGGGAAGAGAGAGGGCAGCAGCCCAGGAGGTGGCTCCCCCCCAAGGGGAGTCCGAATAGGACTAGGGGAGGGGGGCGCGGCCCCTCTTTCCCTCTCCCTCTCCTTCTCCTTCATTCCCCCTTCCCCCTCCTAGTTGGACTAGGGCGCGCCCCAAGGGCCGGCCGTCCTCCCCCCTTGCTCCTTTATATACGGGGGCAAGGGGCAACCTAGAACACAAGTTCACATTATTTAGCCGTGTGTGGTGCCCCCCTCCACAGTTACACACCTCGGTCATATCGTCGTAGTGCTTTGGTGAAGCCCTGCGCCGGTAACTTCATCATCATCGTCACCACACCGTCGTGCTGATGAAACTCTCCCTCGGCCTCAACTAGATCAAGAGTACGAGGGACGTCCCCGAGCTGAACGTGTGCTGATCGCGGAGATGTCTTACGTTCGGTGCTAAGATCAGTCGGATCGTGAAGACGTACGACTACATCAACCGCGTTGTCATAACGCTTTCGCTTTCGGTCTACGAGGGTACGCGGACACACTCTCCCCTCTCGTTGTTATGCATCACCATGATCTTGGGTGTGCGTAGGATTATTTTTTTGAAATTACTACATTTCCCAGCAGTGGCATCCGAGCCAGGTTTATGCGTAGATGTTATATGCACGAGTAGAACACAAAGAGTTGTCGGCGATAATAGTCATACTGCTTACCAGCATGTCATACCTTGATTTGGTGGTATTGTTGGATGAAGCGGCTCAGACCGACATTACACGTACTCTTACGTGAGACTGGTTCTACCGACGTGGTTTGCACATAGGTGGCTGGTGAGTGTCTGTTTCTCTAACTTTAGTTGAATCAAGTGTGGCTACGCCCGGTCCTTTTTGAAGGTTAAAACAGCACACTTGACGAAAAATCGTTGTGGTTTTGATTCGTAGGTAAGAACGGTTCTTGCTAGAAGCCCGTAGCAGCCATGTAAAACTTGCAACAACAAAGTAGAGGACGTCTAACTTGTTTTTGCAGGGCTTGCTGTGATGTGATATGGTCAAGCATGATGTGATATAAATTGTTGTATGAGATGATCATGTTTTGTAACAAAGTTATCGGCAACTGGCAGGAGCCATATGGTTGTCGCTTTATTGTATGCAATGCAATCGCCATGTAATTGTTTTACTTTATCACTAAGCGGTAGCGATAGTCGTAGTAACAGTAGGTGGCGAAACGACAACGATGCTACGATGGAGATCAAGGTGTCACGCCGGTGACATTGGAGATCATGACAATGCTTCGGTGATAGAGATCATGAGCACAGATGATGATGGCCATATCATGTCACAAATTTTGATTGCATGTGATGTTTATCCTTTATGCATCTTATTATGCTTAGAATGTTGGTAGCATTATAAGATGATCCCTTACTAAATTTCTAGGTACAAGTGCTCTCCCTGAGTATGCACCGTTGCTACAGTTCGTCATGCCGAGACACCACGTGATGATCGGGTGTGATAAGCTCTACGTTCACATACAACGAGTGCAAGCCAGTTTTGCACACGCAGAATACTCGGGTTAAACTTGATGAGCCTAGCATATGCATATATGGCCTCGGAACACTGAGACCGAAAGGTCGAGCATGAATCATACAGTAGATATGATCAACATAGTGATGTTCACCATTGAAAACTACTCCATCTCACGTGATGATCGGACATGGTTTAGTTGATTTGGATCACGTGATCACTTAGATGATTAGAGGGATGTCTATCTAAGTGGGAGTTCTTAAGTAATATGATTAATTGAACTTTAATTTATCATGAACTTAGTACCTGATAGTATTTTGCATGTCTATGTTGTTGCAGATCAATGGCCCGTGCTACCGTTCCTTGGAATTTTAATGCGTTCCTAGAGAAAGCTAAGTTGAAAGATGATGGCAGCAACTACACAGACTGGGTCCGAACTTGAGGATTATCCTCATTGCTGCACAGAAGAATTACATCCTAGAAGCACCGCTAGGTGCCAGGCCTGTTGCTGATGCTACTGATGACGTTAAGAACGTCTGGTAGAACAAAGCTGATGACTATTCGATAGTTCAGTGTGCCATGCTTTATGGCTTAGAATCGGGACTTCAACGACGTTTTGAACGTCATGGAGCATATGAGATGTTCCAACAGCTGAAGTTAATATTTCAAGCAAATGCCCGAGTTGAGAGATATGAAGTCTCCAACAAGTTCTACAGCTGCAAAATGGAGGAGAATAGTTCTGTCAGTGAACACATACTCAAAATGTCTGGGTATCATAATCACTTGACTCGGCTGGGAGTTAATCTTCCAGTTGATTGTGTCATTGACAGAGTTCTTCAATCACTGCCACCAAGCTATAAAGGCTTCGTGATGAACTATAATATGCAAGGGATGGACAAGACTATTCCCGAGCTCTTCGCGATGCTAAAGGCCGCAGAGGTAGAAATCAAAAAGGTGCATCAAGTGTTGATGGTCAATAAGACCACTAGTTTCAAGAAAAAGGGCAAAGGGAAGAAAGGGAACTTCAAGAAGAACGGCAAAAAGGTTGCTGCTCAAGAGAAGAAACCCGAAGTCTGGACCTAAGCCTGAAACTGAGTGCTTCTACTGCAAAGGGACTGGTCACTGGAAGCGGAACTGCCCCAAGTATTTGGCGGATAAGAAGGATGGCAAAGTGAAAGGTATATTTGATATACATGTTATTGATGCATACTTAACTAATGCTCGCAGTAGCACCTGGGTATTTGATACTGGTTCTGTTGCTCATATTTGCAACTCGAAACAGGGTCTACGGATTAAGCGAAGATTGTCTAAGGACGAGGTGACGATGCGCGTGGGAAATGGTTCCAAAGTCGATGTGATCACGGTCGGCACACAAACTCTGCATCTACCATCAGGATTAGTTTTAGACCTGAATAATTGTTATTTGGTGCCAGCGTTGAGCATGAACATTATATCTGGATCTTGTTTAATGCTAGACAGTTATTCATTTAAATCAGAGAATAATGGTTGTTCTATTTATATGAGTAATATCTTTTATGGTCATGCACCCTTGTTGAGTGGTCTTTTTTTGTTGAATCTCGATAGTAGTGATACACATATTCATAGTGTTGAAGCCAAAAGATTGAAGTTTAATAATGATAGTGCAACTTACTTGTGGCACTGCCGTTTGGGTCATATCGGTATAAAGTGCATGAAGAAACTCCATGCTGATGGACTTTTGGAATCACTTGATTATGGATCACTTGGTGCTTGCGAACTGTGCCTTGTGGGCAAGATGACTAAAACTCTGTTATCTGGAACAATGGAACGAGCTACTGACTTGTTGGAAATAATACATACCGATGTATGCGGTCCAATAAGTATTGATGCTCGTGGCGGGTATCGTTATTTTTTTACCTTCACAGATGATTTGAGCAGATATGGTTATATCTACTTAATGAAGCATAAGTCTGAAACATTTGAAAAGTTCAAAGAATTTCAGAGTGAAGTGGAAAATCATCGTAACAAGAAAAAAAAGTTTCTACGATCTGATTGTGGAGGAGAATATTTGAGTTACGAGTTTGGTCTTCATTTGAAACAACATGGGATAGTTTCACAATTAACGCCACCTGGAACACCATAGCTAAATGGTGTCTCTGAACATCGTAACCGTACTTTATTAGATATGGTGCGATCTATGATGTCTCTTACTGATTTACCGCTATTGTTTTGGGGTCATGCTTTAGAGACGGTGATACGTCTCCAACGTATCTACTTTTCCAAACACTTTTGCCCTAGTTTTGGACTCTAATTTGCATGATTTGAATGAAACTAACCCGGACTGACGCTGTTTTCAGCAGAACTGCCATGGTGTTGTTTATTGTGCAGAAAACAAAAGTTCTCGAAACGACCTGAAAATCCACAGAGATAACTTTTGGAAAATATAAAAAATACTGGTGAAACAATCAAGGCCAGGGGGGCCACATCCTGTCCACGAGGGTAAGGGGCGCGCCCCCTATCTCGTGGGCCCCCTGATGCTCCACCGACCTCAACTCCAACTCTATATATTTTGTTTCGCGGAGAAAAAAATTAGAGAGAAAGTTTCATCGCGTTTACGATACGGAGCCACCGCCAAGCCCTAATCTCTCTCGGGAGGGCTGATGTAGAGTCTGTTCGGGGCTCCGGAGAGGGGGATTCGTCGCCGTCGTCATCATCAACCATCCTCCATCACCTATTTCATGATGCTCACCGCCGTGCATGAGTAATTCCATCGTAGGCTCGCTGGACGGTGATGGGTTCGATGAGATTTACCATGTAATTAAGTTAGTTTTTTAGGGTTTGATCCCTAGTATCCACTGTGTTCTGAGATTGATGTTGCTATGACTTTGCTACGCTTAATGCTTGTCACTAGGGCCCGAGTGCCATGATTTCAGATCTGAACCTATTATGTTTTCATGAATATATGTGAGTTCTTGATCCTATCTTGCAAGTCTATAGTCACCTATTATGTGTTATGATCCGACAACCCCGAAGTGACAATAATCGGGATACTTCTCGGTGATGACCGTAGTTTGAGGAGTTCATGTATTCACTATGTGTTAATGCTTTGGTCCGGTACTCTAATAAAACGAGGCCTTAATATCCCTTAGTTTCCATTAGGACCCCGCTGCCACGGGAGGGTAGGACAAAAGATGTCATGCAAGTTCTTTTCCATAAGCACGTATGACTATATTTGGAATACATGCCTACATTACATTGATGAACTGGAGCTAGTTCTGTGTCACCCTATGTTATAGCTATTACATGAGGAATCACATCTGACATAATTATCCATCACTGATCCAATGCCTACGAGCTTTTCACATATTGTGCTTTACTTATTTACTTTTCCGTTGCTACTGTTACAACTACTACAAAACTGCTATCGTTACTTTTACAACTATTACCTTTATTATCATACTACTTTGCTACTAAATACTTTGCTGCAGATACTAAGTTATCCAGGTGTGGTTGAATTGACAACTCAACTGCTAATACTTGAGAATATTCTTTGGCTCCCCTTGTGTCGAATCAATAAATTTGGGTTGAATACTCTACCCTCGAAAGCTGTTGCGATCCCCTACACTTGTGGGTTATCAAGACTAATTTCCGGTGCCATTGCCGGGGAGCATAGCTCTATTCTTTGAGTCACTTGGGATTTATATCTGCTGGTCACTATGAGGAACTTGAAAGACGAAAGAACTAATATTTTTCCCTGAACTACGAGGGGAGGTAACCAACTGCCATCTAGCTCTGCACTAGATTCTCCTTATGTTTTGAGTAAGCTTGCAACACCTAAACCTGCTACGGCAATGAACTATGATATGTCGCATGTTATTGATGATGCCACTTCTGCTATGCATGATACCTATGATGAAAATACTTCTATGCTTGATACTACTGTGCCATTAGGTGAATTTCTTGATGAACAACTTGCTAGGGTTAGAGAGAATGAAATTATTGATGATAGTGATGATGAAGGTTCTCCCCCTGATTATGAATTGCCTGTTGTTCCAGAGGGTTATGTTATGGATGAAGAAGCTGATAGAGCTATTTTTGCTTGCAATGATAGATATGATCTTAAGAAGTTATTAGCTAAATGGAAGCAGCAATCTCTTAATGCTAGAATGAAATATGACCCCGCTTTTGCTACTTCACCTATCTGTGTTACTGATAAGGATTATGAATTCTCTGTTGATCCTGAGATAATTACTTTGGTTGAATCTGATCCTTTTTATGGCTATGAATCTGAAACTGTTGTGTCACATCTTACCAAGTTAAATGATATATCCACCCTGTTTACTAATGATGGGAAGTCTCTCTATTATTATATCCTTAAGATATTTCTGTTCTCATTAAAGGGTGATGCTAAAACTTGGTTTAATTCTCTTGATCCTGGTTGTGTGCGTAGTCCCCAGGATATGATTTATTACTTCTCTGCTAAATATTTCCTTGCTCATAAGAAACAAGCTGCCTTGCGGGAAATATATAATTTTGTGCAAATCGAAGAAGAGAGTCTCCCACAAGCTTGGGGGAGGCTTCTCCGATTAGTTAATGCTTTGCCTAATCATCCTCTTAAGAAAAATGAAATACTTGATATCTTTTATAATGGACTAGATGTCAATATGAATTATACTTATGGAGATGAACTTGCTATAGTTCCTTATGTTAAACATGAAATTGTTGCTATTGCACCCACGCATGATAGTCCTATTATCTTTTTGAATTCTCCCGACTACACTATATCGGAGAAGTTTGTGCTTATTAAGGATTATATTGATGGGTTGCCTTTTACCGTTGCACATGATGATTTTGATAGATATGATATGCATGTGCTTGCTTCTCCTACTTGCAATTATTATGAGAGAGGAACTATATCTCCACCTCTCTATGTTTCCCATACGATAAAATTGCAAGAAACTGCTTATACTATGCATTGGCCTTAACTTGGTGTGCATGAATTGTTCTTTTATGACATGTCGATGCATAGGAAGAGAGTTAGACTTCGTTGTTGCATGATATATGTTACTTTGTGCTCACTATTAAATTACAAATCATTGTTAATTAAAATTGGCTTTGATATACCTTGGGATCCGGGTGGATTCATTACTTGAGCACTATACGCCTAGCTTAATGGCTTTAAAGAAAGCGCTGCCAGGGAGACAACCCGGGAGTTTTAGAGAGTCATTTATTTCTGTTGTGTGCTTTCTTATAGTTTAAAAAAAAATAAAGAGGGGAACCCAAAACTTTTCAAAAAGGAAAGTGAAAGTGAGAAAGACAAGCATTGTTGAAGTGGGAGAGCTCCTTGAACTTTGTTCATGCTCACAGAAACTTTGGGAATCTTAATTACAGAAACTTTTTATCAAAAATAATTATCCCCTTGTACAATTACATTGTATTATAAAATAATGTGCCAAGGTTAGCCTTTAGGATGTTTACAATGCTTTTGGTCTGTACGGTGTAGGACAGAAACTTTGGCTGTAGTGCGCGATTTTACATGTTTTGCTGGAACGTCAAATGGTTATGATTCTTTTTGCACTGTCTTCCTGTACAATTTTTTTATTTTTCCTAATTTTGGTAGAAGTTTTGGTGTACCAGAAGTATTGTGAATGTTCAGATTTCTACAGACTGTTCTGTTTTTGACAGATTCTATTTTTGATGCATAGTTTACTTGTTTTGATGAAACTAATAATTTATATCAGTGGATTAAGCCATGGAAAAGTTATATTACAGTATACACAATGCTAAAATAAAATATGAATTGGTTTGCAACAGTACTTAGAGTAATGATTTGCTTTATTATACTAACGGATCTTACCGAGTTTTCTGTTGAAGTTTTGTGTGGATGAAGTGTCTAATCGAGGAGGTCTCGATATGAGGAAAAGGAAGAGAGTAAAGATCTCAAGCTTGGGGATTCCCAAGGCACCCCAAGTAAATATTCAAGGATAATGAAGCGTCTAAGCTTTGGGATGCCCCGGAAGGCATCCCCTCTTTCTTCAACAAGTTTCGGTATGTTTTCGTATTCGTTTCATTCATGCGATATGTGCAAGTCTTGGAGCGTCTTTTGCATTTAATTTTCATTTTTCTTTTATGCACCATGCTGGTATGAGATAGTCCTTGGTTGATTTATAGAATTCTCTCTGTACCTCACTTAAATCTTTTGAGTATGGTTTTATAGAATGCTTCATGTGCTTCACTTATATCATTTCAAGTCTGGATTGCCTGTTTCTCTTCACATAGAAAACCGCCATTTGTAGAATGCTCTTTTGCTTCACTTATACTTGTTAGAGCATGGGCATATCTTTTGTAGGAATAATTAAACTCTCTTGCTTCACTTATATCTATTTAGAGAGATGACAGGAATTGGTCATTCACATGGTTAGTCATAAAATCCTACATAAAACTTGTAGATCGCTGAATATGATATGTTTGATTCCTTGCAATAGTTTTGCAAGATAAAGGTGGTAATATTAGAGTCATGCTAGTGGGCCACTGTGGATTAGTATAAATGCTTGTGTTGAGGTTTGTGATTCCCGAAGCATGCACGTATGGTGAACCGCTTTGTGATGAAGTTGGAGCACAATTTTATTTATTGATTGTCTTCCTTATGAGTGGCGGTCGGGGACGAGTGGTGGTCTTTTCCTACCAATCTATCCCCCTAGGAGCATGCGCGTAGTACTTTGTTTTCAATGGCTTGTAGATTTTTGCAATAAGTATATGAGTTCTTTATGACTAATGTTGAGTCCATGGATTATACGCACTCTCACCCTTCCATCATTGCTAGCCTCTTCGGTACCGTGCATTGCCTTTTCTCACCTCAAGAGTTGGTGAAAACTTCACCGGTGCATCCAAACCCCGTGGTATGATACGCTCTATCACACATAAGCCTCCTTATATCTTCCTCAAAACAGCCACCATACCTACCTATCATGGAATTTCCATAGCCATTCCAAGATATATTGCCATGCAACTTCCATCATCATCATATACATGACTTGAGCATTCATTGTCATATTGCTTTGCATGATCATAAGATAGCTAGCAAGATGTTTTCATGGCTTGTCTGTTTTTTTATGTCATTGCTATGCTAGATCATTGCACATCCCGGTACACCGTCGGAGGCATTCATATAGAGTCATATCTTTGTTCTAGATATCGAGTTGTAATATTGAGTTGTAAGTAAATAAAAGTGTGATGATTAGCATTATTAGAGCATTGCCCCAGTGAGGAAAGGATGATGGAGACTATGATTCCCCCACAAGTCAGGATGAGACTTCGGACTTAATAAAAAAGAGAGAGGCCAACGAAGCCTAAATAAAAAAAAGGGAGAGGCCAAAGAAGCCTATTCAACAAAAAGAAGAAAATAAAAAAAGGAGAGAAAAGGAGAGAAGGGGCAATGTTACTATCCTTTTACCACACTTGTGCTTCAGAATAGCACCATGTTCTTCATAGAGAGAGTCTCCTATGCTTTCACTTTCATATACTAGTGGGAGTTTTCATTATAGAACTTGGCTTGTATATTCCGATGATGGGCTTCCTCAAACGCCCGAGGTCTTCATGAGCAAGCAAGTTGGATGCACACCCACTTAGTTTCAGTTTGAGCTTTCATACACTTATAACTCTTAGTGCATCTGTTGCATAGCAATCCCTACTCACTCACATTGATATCTATTGATGGGCATCTCCATAGCCCATTGATACGCCTAGTTGATGTGAGACGTTCTTCTCCTTTTTTGTCTTCTCCACTACCACTATTCTATTCCACCTATAGTGTTATATCCATGGCTCACGCTCATGTATTGCGTGAAAGTTGAAAACGTTTGAGATTACCAAAGTACGAAACAATTGCTTGGCTTGTCATCGGGTTTGTGCATGATTAAATACTTTGTGTGATGAAGATAGAGCAACAACCAGACTATATGATTTTGTAGGGATAACTTTCTTTGGCCATGTTGTTTTGAAAAGACATGATTGCTTTATTAGTACGCTCGAAGTATTATTGTTTTTATGTCAAATGATAGACTATTGCCTTGAATCACTCGTGTCTTAATATTCATGCCATGATTAGACATATGATCAAGATTATGCTAGGTAGCATTCCACATAAAAAATTATTTTTTTATCATTTACCTACTCGAGGACGACCAGCAATTAAGCTTGGGGATGCTGATACGTCTCCGTTGTATCTATAATTTTTGATTGTTCCATGCCAATATTCTTCAACTTTCATATACTTTTGGCAACTTTTTATACTATCTTTGGGACTAACATATTGATCCAGTGCCCAGTGCCAGTTCTTGTTTGTTGCATGTTTTATGTTTCGCAGAAACCCAATATCAAACGGAGTCCAAACGGGATAAAAATGGACGGAGAATCATTTTGGAATATTTATGATTTTGGGGAAGTAAAATCAACGCGAGACGGTCTCCGAGGGGGCCACGAGACAGGGGGCGCGCCCCAGGTGGGCAGGCGCGCCCTGGACCCTCGTAGGCACCCCGTAAGGCAGTTGACGCTCTTCTTTTGCCGCAAGAAAGCTAGTTTTATGAGAAAAATCTGGGCGAATGATTCACCCCGATCGGAGTTACGGATCTCCGGATATAAAAGAAATGGTGAAAGGGTAGAATCTGAGAACGCAGAAACAAAGAGAGACAGAGAGATAGATCCAATCTCGGAGGGGTCTCGCCCCTCCCACGCCATGGGAGCCAAGGACCAGAGGGCAAACCCTTCTCCCATCTAGGGAGGAGGTCAAGGAAGAATAAGAAGAAGGGGGGGCTCTCTCCCCCTTGCTTTCGGTGGCGCCGGAGCACTGTCGGGGGCCATCGTCATCACCGCGATCTTCACCAACACCTCCGCCATCTTCACCAACATCTCCATCACCTTCCCCAATCTATATTCAGTGGTACACTCTCCTGCAACCCGCTGTACCCTCTACTTGAACATGGTGCTTTATGCTTCATATTATTATCCAATGATGTGTTGCCATCCTATGATGTCTGAGTAGATTTTCGTTGTCCTATCGGTGATTGATGAATTGCTATGATTGGTTTGAATTTCATGTTTTATTATTTGTGCTGTCCTATTGTGCCCTCATTGACGCGCAAGCGTGAGGGATTCCCGTTGTAGGGTTTGCAATATGTTCATGAGTTGCTTATGGTGGGTGGCGTGAGTGACAGAAGCACAAACCCGAGTAAGTAGGTTGTTTGCGTATGGGATAAAGGGGGCTTGATGCTTTAATGCTATGGTTGGGTTTTACCTTAATGATCTTTAGTAGTTGCGGATGCTTGCTAGAGTTCCAATCATAAGTGCATATGATCCAAGAAGATAAAGTATGTTAGCTTATGACTCTCCCTCAAATAAAATTGCAATAGTGATTACCGGTCTAGTAACATAGTCAATTGCTTAGGAACAATTTCACAACTCCTACCACCACTTTTCCATACTCGCTATATTTACTTTATTTCTTCTTTATCTAAACAGCCCCTAGTTTATATTTACGTGTTCTTTATATTCTTGCAAACCTATCCTATCACACCTACAAAGTACTTCTAGTTTCATACTTGTTCTAGGTAAGGCGAACACTATGCGTGCATAGAGTCATATCAGTGGCAGATAGGACTTGAGAGAATATTTGTTCTACCTTTAGCTCCTCGTTGGGTTTGACACTCTTACTTATCGAAAGAGGCTACAATTGTCCCCTATACTTGTGGGTTATCAGTGGGGGGCGCGCCCCCTCCCCCTGGGCGCGCCCCCTGTCTCGTGGGCCCCCTGATGCTCCACCGACCTCAACTCCAACTCTATATATTTTGTTTCGCGGAGAAAAAAAAATTAGAGAGAAAGTTTCATCGCGTTTATGATACGGAGCCACCGCCAAGCCCTAATCTCTCTCGGGAGGGCTGATGTAGAGTCTGTTCGGGGCTCCGGAGAGGGGGATTCGTCGCCGTCGTCATCATCAACCATCCTCCATCACCTATTTCATGATGCTCACCGCCGTGCATGAGTAATTCCATCGTAGGCTCGCTGGACGGTGATGGGTTCGATGAGATTTACCATGTAATTAAGTTAGTTTTTTAGGGTTTGATCCCTAGTATCCACTATGTTCTGAGATTGATGTTGCTATGACTTTGCTACGCTTAATGCTTGTCACTAGGGCCCGAGTGCCATGATTTCAGATCTGAACCTATTATGTTTTCATGAATATATGTGAGTTCTTGATCCTATCTTGCAAGTTTATAGTCACCTATTATGTGTTATGATCCGACAACCCCGAAATGACAATAATCAGGATACTTCTCGGTGATGACCGTAGTTTGAGGAGTTCATGTATTCACTATGTGTTAATGCTTTGGTCCGGTACTCTATTAAAAGGAGGCCTTAATATCCCTTAGTTTCTATTAGGACCCCGCTGCCATGGGAGGGTAGGACAAAAAATGTCATGCAAGTTCTTTTCCATAAGCACGCATGACTATATTCGGAATACATGCCTACATTACATTAATGAACCGGAGCTAGTTCTGTGTCACCCTATGTTATAGCTATTACATGAGAAATCGCATCCGACATAATTATCCATCACCGATCCAATGCCTACGAGATTTTCACATATTGTGCTTTACTTATTTACTTTTGCGTTGCTACTGTTACAACTACTACAAAACTGCTATCGTTACCTTTACCACTGTTACCTTTATTATCATACTACTTTGTTAATAAATACTTTGCTGCAGATACTAAGTTATCTAGGTGTGGTTGGATTGACACTGCTAATACTTGAGAATATTCTTTGGCTCCCCTTGTGTCAAATCAATAAATTTGGGTTGAATACTCTACCCTCGAAAGCTGTTGTGATCCCCTACACTTGTGGGTTATCAGACGGCTGCATTCACTTTAAATAAGGCACCATCAAAATCTGTTGAGATAATGCCTTATGAATTGTGGTTTGGCAAGAAACCAAAGTTGTCGTTTCTTAAAGTTTGGGGCTGCGATGCTTATGTGAAAAAGCTTCAACCTGATAAGCTCGAACCCAAATCGGAGAAGTGCGTCTTCATAGGATACCCAAAAGAAACTGTTGGGTACACCTTCTATCACAGATCCGAAGGCAAAATCTTTGTTGCTAAAAATGGATCCTTTCTAGAGAAGGAGTTTCTCTCGAAAGAAGTGACTGGGAGGAAAGTAGAACTTGATGAGGTAACTGTACCTGCTCCCTTATTGGAAAGTAGTTCATCGCAGAAATCAGTTCCTGTGATTCCTACAACAATTAGCGAAGAAGCTAATGGTGATGATCATGAAGCTTCAGATCAAGTTACTACAGAACCTCGTAGGTCTTTCAGAGTAAGATCTGCACCAGAGTGGTATGGTAATCCTATTCTGGAAGTCATGTTACTAGACCATGATGAACCTACGAACTATGAGGAAGCAATGATGAGCCCAGATTCCGCGAAATGGCTTGAGGCCATGAAATCTGAGATGGGATCCATGTATGAGAACAAAGTGTGGACTTTGGTGGACTTGCCCGATGATCGGCAAGCCATAGAAAATAAATGGATCTTTAAGAAATACACCGACGCAGATGGTAATGTTACTGTTTACAAAGCTCGGCTTGTTGCGAAAGGTTTTTGACAAGTTCAAGGAGTTGACTACAATGAGACTTTCTCACCCGTAGCGATGCTTAAGTCTGTCCGAATCATGTTAGCAATTGCTGCATTTTATGATTATGAAATTTGGCAAATAGATGTCAAAACTGCATTCCTGAATGGATTTCTGGAAGAAGAGTTGTATATGATCAACCGGAAGGTTTTGTTGATCCAAAGGGTGCTAGCAAAGTGTGCAAGCTCCAGCGATCCATTTATGGACTGGTGCAAGCCTCTCGGAGTTGGAATAAACGTTTTGATAGTGTGATCAAAGCATATGGTTTTATACAGACTTTTGGAGAAGCCTGTATTTTAAGTGGGAGCTCTGTAGCATTTCTGATCTTATATGTATATGACATATTGTTGATTGGAAATGATATAGAATTTTTTGGATAGCATAAAGGGATACCTGAATAAGAGTTTTTCTATGAAAGACCTTGGAGAAGCTGCTTACATATTGGGCATCAAGATCTATAGAGATAGATCAAGACGCTTAATTGGACTTTCACAAAGCACATACCTTGATAAAGTTTTGAAGAATTTCAAAATGATTCAGTCAAAGAAAGGGTTCTTACCTGTGTTACAAGGTGTGAAGTTGAGTCAGACTCAAAGCCCGACTACTGCAGAAGATAGAGAGAAAATGAAAGTCATTCCCTATGCTTCAGCCGTAGGTTCTATCATGTATGCAATGCTGTGTACCAGACCAGATGTATGTCTTGCTATAAGCATAGCAGGGAGGTACCAAAGTAATCCCGGAGTGGAGCACTGGAAAATGATCAAGAACATCCTGAAATACCTGAAAAGGACTAACGATATCTTTCTTGTTTATGGAGGTGAAAAAGAGCTCGTCATAAATGGTTACGTCGATGCAAGCTTTGACACTGATCTGGATGACTCTAAGTCGCAAACCAGATACGTATTTTTATTGAATGGAGGAGCTGTCAGTTGGTGCAGTTCCAAGCAGAGCATCATGGCGGGATCTACATGTGAAGCGGAGTACATTGCTGCTTCGGAAGTAGCGAATGAAGGAGTTTGGACGAAGGAGTTCATATCCGATCTAGGTGTCATACCTAGTGCATCAGGTCCAATGAAAATCTTTGTGACAATACTGGTGCAATAGCCTTGGCAAAGGAATCCAGATTTCACAAGAGAACCAAGCACATCAAGAGATGCTTCAATTCCATCCGTCATCAAGTGTCGGAAGGGGACATAGAGATTTGCAAGATACACACGAATCTGAATGTTGCAGACCCGTTGACTAAGCCTCTTCCATGAGCAAAACATGATCAGCACCAAAGCTCCATGGGTGTTAGAATCATTACTATGTAATCTAGATTATTCACTCTAGTGCAACTGGGACACTGAAGGAAATATGGCCTAGAAACAATAATAAAGTTATTATTTATTTCCTTAATTCATGATAATGTTTATTATTCATGCTAGAATTGTATTAACCGGAAAATTAGTACATGTGTGAATACATAGAAAAAACCTATAATCCCTAGTATGCCTCTACTTGACTAGCTCGTTAATCAAAGATGGTTAAGTTTCTTGACCATAAACATGTTTTGTCATTTGATGAACGGGATCGGATCACATCATTAGGAGGGAGAGGCATAAGCTAACATACTTTCTCTTCTTGGATCATATGCACTTATGATTGGAACTCTAGCAAGCATTCGCAACTACTAAAGATCATTAAGGTAAAACCCAACCATAGCATTAAAGCATCAAGTCCCCTTTATCTCATACGCAACAATCCGCCTACTCGGTGTCGGTGTCAAAACCGGCGGATCTCGTGTAGGGGGTCTCGAACTGTGCGTCTAGGAGGATGGTAACAGGAGACAAGGGACACGATGTTTTTACCCAGGTTCGGGCCCTCTCGATGGAGGTAAAACCCTACTCCTGCTTGATTAATATTGATGATATGGTTAGTACAAGAGTGGATATACCACGAGATCAAGGAGGCTAAACCCTAGAAGCTAGCCTATGGTATGATTGTTATTCTGATTGTGTCCTACGGACTAAAAACCTTCGGTTTATATAGACACCGGAGAGGGCTAGGGTTACACAGAGTCAGTTACAATGGTAGGAGATCTACATATCCGTATTGCCAAGCTTGCCTGCCACGCCAAGGAAAGTCCCATCCGAACACGGGACGAAGTCTTCAATCTTGTATCTTCATAGTCTTGGAGTCTGGCCGATGATGATAGTTCGGACATCCGGACACCCCCTAGTCCAGGACTCCCTCAGTAGCCCCCGAACCAGGCTTCAATGACGACGAGTCCGGCGCGTATATTGTCTTCGGTGTTGCAAGGCGGGTTCTCCTCCAAATTCCATGTGCTTGCCAAATAGTGTCTGGCTTCCTTATAAATGTTGCGCTCCTTGGCTTCCACGCCCAATAATGGCCCTCTTCCACGTGTCGTCCGAATGCGAAAGGCCAGGGTATTTTTACCTTTTACCCCCTAGCTACGCGAATAAGCTGCCTATAAGAGAGGCAAGAATCCAGATCCAAATCACACCATCATCCTTCCACGGGTACTCATCGGAACGCTTCTGACAAAGATCCATTCCATCATGGACCGTCGACGCGGCTCCTCCTCTCGCGCTCCCAGCCCTCAGCCAGGAGATTGGGGGAGATGTTCAGTCCCGCACAACGAGCTGGTGACGCTCCAAGCGGAGGGATACCTTCCTCCGGCCTTTATGGTCCCGGTTCGAGTCGGGCTGGCAACCTACAAAGGTGGAAAGCAGGTGGAGACCACCCCCAGTCCCTCCAAAGGAGAGCGAGTGTGCTTCGTCCCTTATCTAATAAGGGGGCTCGGATTTCCCATACATCCATTTCTCCTGGGGCTTCTAGAGTTCTACGGACTCCAGCTTCATCACCTCACGCCCGCCTCCATTCTGCACATTGCGGGTTCCGTAGCTCTTTGTGAGCTGTTCTTGGGCATCGAGCCCCATTTAGCGCTGTGGAAGAGATTGTTTTGCCTCGTACCCCGTTCTCACGAGGGGTCGATATATCAAGTGGGCGGAGCCGAAATATGGCGCATCGCCGGGACCGGATATCTATCCGGAACCCCAAAGAAGGCGTCCGAGGACTGGCCTTCGGAATGGTTTTATGTGGAAGATGCTCCACTGCCGGACCTGGTTCGGGTCGGCCTCCCAGAGTTCAGCAACGCTCCTCTGAAGAAACGCCTGAGTTGGCGCCCGCGGAGCCCTCAACTGGAGGATGACAAGAGCATCCATTATCTGATGGGCCGGATAAGGTTGCTGGCTCATTCCGGATTGACCATGATTGGAGTCATGGCCACGTGCATTATGCAAGGGGTGCAGCCGCTCCAATATAGGGGCTACCCCATGTGGGATTTCAACGGGGAGAATGACGCCACCCGTCATGGCCGCAAGGGGCCGGGATCGGCCACAGATCTGGTGAAGATCCTGTCCGGCTTATACAAGGGGGAGAAGGAGGACCTCCTCCAAACGAGTCCATTGAACGGATTCTCCATGAATAACCCTCGGATCTGGGTAAGTGGATATTTACCTATCCGATCCGTGCTTTCAAAGTTAAGTGTCTTACTTTATGATTTTGATGCAGGATCTGCGTCGGGATGTGGAGGGCATACATAGTCCGGCTCCACAACCCGAGGATCCGGGAAGATCCCTTGATCCGGCCTCCGAAGAGGATCCGGACATAAAGGTGTTGCTGATTGATGGGGTGTTCCATCAACTTAGCATGGACAATCCTCTAGTCGCCATTACGGCTGACTACCCCGGTTTATCTCCGGCTTCCCAGGTAACTATGACTGGAGCCCTGACACCATTTTTTCGTCCGTGCTTATTTCTGACCACCGTATACCAACGGTGTCCCGCAGGAGGTGCCTTCAGCGCGGGAAGCTAATCCTACGGTGGCTGACCAATCAGGGTCAGTTCGGCCCAGTAGGCGGAAGAGGGGCGCGGTGCGAATCGAAACGTCGCCGCAAAGGTATGTCACACCACCGTTGTTAAGGAAAAGACTCCTATGAAGTATGTTAATGCTCATGACTCTTCTAGGAGAAAGAGCACTCGCCGGACTGTGCCCGGAGAGGTTGCCAACCAAGCCTCCGTCAGCCAGGCCCCAACACCTGGTCTGAGGGGGAGGCGAGCGCAAGGCGCGAGCCGGATGCTCCTCCAATGGAGGATGCCGACAGGCTGTCCGCCACCTGCTCTGAGGTGGAGAGCGCCATGAATCACAAGCACCGCCAGACAGTTCTTCGTGACGCGTGTTTCTCCCCGGAGGCGTTGAATGCCTTTAACGCGGGAGACGCGCACCTCCGTGCCGCTCAAGATGGTTTAACCAGAGCCACGGAGCAGTATGTGAAAGACATACGGGTAAGGGATTTTAATAGTTGTATATGCCAGTAGCCCCCGAGACTTAAAGTAGTTAAAATAACTGATTTAAGGATCATTTGATATGCAGGATCTTACGGAGAAGAATACCCAATTGTCCCAGGAGCTACAAGAGTGCAAGGCCCAACTTGAGGCAGCACTAGCCGCCGCAGGAGGAGACACAGAGACCCCCTCCGGTAACACATTATTTCAAAAAGATAAGCGGTGTGCGGCATGCGTATAAGTCTGACAATAATATTGCAGATGTTGCCGGACTGGATCCGGACAAGCAACAGCTACTGCGCCAGCTGAAGGCCGGCGAGAGGGTGCTTATGAAGGTGCAGCAGGAGAGGAACAAACTCCAAGATGCCCACACCCATCTTGGTGAAGAGCTAAAGGTTGTTCGGGCCCAGGTGTCTGGCTCCGTGAAGGAGAATTAGCGGCTTCGTCGCGGCATCTACAATAAGTGCTTGAGCAAACTCTTTTGAAAAGAAGAGTTCGGCGAGGAAGTCGATTGACAGAAATGTGTCTGTAGGTGTGCTCACAGGTCGCCCTGCGGAGGAAATGCCTGGTTCAACGGGTGACCAACTTCTCGAGCTGCTGCAACTGCACGAACGTGTTCGGCAGGCGATGAGTGGTGTCGCCCAGGCCTTGTGGTCGTCCGTCTCCCTGCCCAAGGGTCTTGGAGGGCTTGCGGAGAAGCTTCAGGGAGCACGGCAGTGCTTCCGTCTATGGAAGTTATCGGCCTGTCGTCAAGGCGCCAGGGAGGCCTGGGCCATGTTGAAGACGCGGTACAAGAAGGCGGATCCGAACCACATGGCTGAGGTCGGACCTGTGGGGCCCGATGGGAAGGAGATCCCTATGAGCTTAGTGTATGGCGAAGTAGAATTGGCCGCTAAGTATTCCCAGTGGGACTATAAATTAGACAGCCTGTTAGATGAGATTGAAGAGGAGTACAACCAGTCAATGTGACGATGTATATTTTTTTTAAAAATGACATGTAGAATGCCTTCTAGCCGGATTGTAGATCGTTTGTCTTTGCGGACCTTTTCGCTTCAACCTCGGGACCCTAGAGTCCGGAGTGTGTCCGAATACCCTCACGGTTATGAAAAAACCGGCGCATGCATGGCGACCAGGCGTAGGGGTCATTAGTGCTTTATCAAACAAGTGCCCAACTAGTTATGTTATATTACATGGTTAGTAAGAAACATCTTCCAGGGAGAATAGTTCCGTTAGGGGTTCCTTTCCCTGGGAGGCATGCCCTAAAGTGCATGTCCGGACTGCGAAAAGAGTAGAAAAGCATCTGGGGGCAGATAAATGAATAAATAAGAAATCATCTTTCAAGTCACCGACCGAATATTCCCTTAAGAACGCTAGCTTTCGGCTTCACCCAGTCTGAGGTACACATCCGGCTGACCCGGCAGTAACAATCGCAGAGGTTCTCCCTTTACCTCCTAGCCGAACAATCGGGAACGTAGGGGTAAGCGCAGGAGCCAGGCAACCCAGCTTGGCCAAAACTTAAGTCATATCGATGCATATAATGGTGAATAAAAGGTACATGCGGAAGTTTGACACATGTGTTGGGCATGAAGCCCGTATAAATAAGCTTCTGTTAAAGAAGCCCCCAGGTATAATAAGTGCGAGTGGCACGTCAAGTGTGTGCGAACAATGCGCAGATCAGCCCTCAAAGGCTTTATGAAAGGTGGGGAGAAAAGAGAGAAACAAAAGACAACTGACGTATAAAATGTGGACGGAGGAAGGAGACGAACTCTGGGTCCGGCGCTAGGCGTAGAATCTTCGGAGGCGGGTTGCGTTCCATGGGTTCGGCTCGAGTCGGTTGTCCGATGCGTTTCGCAGACGGTATGCTCCGCCGGTCAGGACTTGGTCGATGATGAAGGGACCTTCCCATTTGGGCTTGAGTTTGTCCTTTTTCTTGTCCGGCAGGCATAGAACTAGTTCGCCAACATTGTAAGTTTTAGCCCGTACTTCTCTGCTTTGATATCTTCGAGCATGCTGCTGATAGAATGCGGAACGAGCCTTTGCCACGTTGCGCTCCTCCTCCAATGCGTCCAAGCTGTCCTGCCGATCCAACTCGGCTTCTCTTTCTTCGTACATGCGCACTCGAGGTGAGTCATGAATTATATCGCGGGGCAAAACTGCCTCTGCGCCGTATACCATGAAGAATGGTGTGAATCCGGTAGTACGGTTTGGTGTGGTCCGCAGCCCCCAGAGTACGGAGTCGAGCTCCTCTACCCAGTGCGTGTTAGATTCCGTAAGGGACCGCACTAATCTGGGTTTGATACCGCTCATGATTAGACCATTTGCTCGTTCAACTTGACCGTTGGTTTGAGGGTGATAGACTGAAGCGTAGTCGAGCTTAATGCCCATATTTCTGCACCAGAGTTTAACCTCATTCGGCCGTGAAGTTCGTGCCGTTATCGGTGATGATGCTGTGGGGGACACCGTAACAGTGTACTACCCCGGATATGAAGTCTATCATAGGTCCGGATTCGGCCGTTTTAACTAGCTTGGCCTCTATCCATTTGGTGAATTTGTCCACCACGACCAATAGGTATTTTTGCTTGTGGGTTCCCCCTTTAAGGGGTCCAACCATGTCAAGCCCCCAGACCGCAAACGGCAGGTGATGGGTATAGTTTTGAGGGCGGTGGGTGGCATGTGGCTCTGATTAGCAAAGAGCTGACAACCGACGCATCGTTGGACTAAGTCCCGAGCATCTGCCCGGGCCGTTGGCCAATAAAATCATGTACGGAAGGCCTTACCTACAAGGGCCCGGGCTGCAGCGTGGTGTCCGCCTAGTCCGGCATGAATTTCAGCCAGAAGATTTCGCCCTTCCTCTTCGGAGATGCACCTTTGAAGGACTCCGGTTGTGCTTTTCTTATAAAGTTCTCCCTCATGGACCTTGTAGGCTTTAGATCGCCGAACTATGCAGTGGGCCTCATTTTGGTCTTCGGGAAGTTCCTGCCTAATTAAGTAGGCTAGGAATGGTTCCGTCCACGGGGCAATGACTGCCATTATTTCGTGGGCCGAAGGTGTTATGTCATTGGCTGAGCCACCAGTTGTGTCAGAATGTTCGGTGTTGGGCGGTGCGGTTGGTTCTGGATTGTTGTTTTCGGACTCCTCTTCCCATACTACGGATGGCTTAAAGAGCCGCTCTAGGAAGATGTTTGGAGGGACGGCGTCGCGCTTTGCGCCGATGCGCGCCAACACATCGGCCGCCTGGTTATTATCCCGGGCTACATGGTGGAATTCGAGTCCTTCGAATCGAGCTGACATTTTTAAGACGGCGTTACGGTAGGCTGCCATTTTTGGATCTTTGGCATCAAAGTCTCCATTTACTTGTGATATTGCGAGGTTTGAATCCCCGTGGACCTCGAGGCGTTGAATGCCCATGGAGATTGCCATCTGGAGACCATGCAGAAGGGCCTCGTATTCGGCAGCGTTGTTGGAGTTTGTGTACATTATTTGAAGTACGTATTGGACTATGTCTCCGGTTGGGGACGTCAAAACGACGCCAGCCCCCAAGCCGGCCAACATTTTAGAGCCATCGAAATGCATGATCCAATTGGAGTATGCACCGTACTCTTTAGGGAGTTCGGCTTCGGTCCATTCAGCGATGAAGTCAGCCAAGACTTGCGACTTTATAGCTCGCCGTGGTTTGTAGGTTATGTCGAATGGTAAGAGCTCGATGGCCCATTTTGCAATCCTGCCTGTCGCGTCGCGGTTGTTTATGATGTCGTTGAGGGGTACTTCGGAGGCCACTGTTATCGAACACTCTTGAAAGTAGTGTCGCAGCTTCCGGGATGCCATGAACACCGCGTATGCTATCTTTTGATAATGCGGGTACCGGGACTTGCATGGAGTTAAGACAGTGGATACGTAGTACACTAGTTTTTGAAGAGGGAATTTATGCCCTTCTGTTTCTCGTTCGACGACGAGCACCGCGCTTACAACTTGATGTGTTGCCGCGATATATAACAACATTGGTTCGCCCAAATTGGGCGCGGCCAGGACCGGATTAGTTGCGAATATGGCCTTTATTTCTTCGAGTCCGGCCGTGGCAGCATCCGTCCATTCAAAGTGTTTGGTGCGCCTGAGGAGGCGATAGAGGGGCAATGCCTTTTCTCCCAAACGGGAGATGAAGCGGCTTAGAGCTGCCACGCATCCGGTCAATTTTTGTATTTGTTTGAGGTCTTTTGGGGTATCCAGCTGTGACAGAGCTCGGATCTTGGCTGGGTTTGCTTCAATTCCTCTACCGGATACAATGAAGCCAAGGAGCTTTCCGGCTGGTACGCCGAAAATGCATTTTTCGGGGTTGAGCTTAATGTCATATGCTCGGAGGTTGTCGAACGTGAGCCTCAAGTCGTCTACTACAGTTTCGACGTGTTTGGTCTTGACGACCACTTCGTTTACGTATGCCTCCACTGTTTTGCCGATCTGGGTAGCCAGACATGTCTGAATCATGCGCTGATATGTTGCGCCGGTGTTTTTGAGTCCGAAGGGCATTGTGTTGAAGCAGAATGGTCCGTATGGAGTAATGAATGTCGTTGCGGCTTGGTCTACCTCCGCCATCTTGATTTGATGGTAGCCGGAGTATGCGTCGAGGAAGCACAATGAATCGTGTCCTGCGGTAGCATCGATGATTTGATCGATGCGGGGAAGGGGGAAAGGATCCTTTGGACAAGCCTTGTTAAGGTCTTTAAAATCAACACACAGGCGCCAAGATTTGTCCTTTTTTGGTACCATTACCAGGTTTGCTAGCCAGTCCGGATGTTTGATGTCTCTGATGAATCCGGCTTCCAATAGTTTGGCTAGCTCCTCTCCCATTGCCTGTCTTTTGGGTTCGGAAAATCGCCGAAGAGCCTGTTTGACTGGCTTGAATCCTTTTAGGATGTTTAGGCTGTGTTCTGCCAATCTGTGTGGGATTCCTGGCATATCTGAAGGGTGCCAGGCAAAGATGTCCCAATTCTCCCGAAGGAATTCTCGTAGTGCAGCGTCTACATCATGGTTTAACTGTGCCCCAATGGAGGCCGTCTTTGTGGGGTCCGTTGGATGGACCTGGAATTTGACTATTTCGTCTGGTGGTTTAAAAGAGGTGGACTTGGATCTCTTATCGAGTATCACATCGTCCCTGTTCACCGTAGAGCGCAGCGCATTGAGTTCCTCCGCCGCTAGGGCTTCGGATAGTGCCTCTAGGGCTAGTGCGGCTGTCTTGTTTTCGGCGCGGAGTGCTATGTCCGGATCACTGGCAAGGGTGATGGTTCCATTGGGCTCGGGCATTTTAAGCTTCATGTACCCGTAATGGGGTATGGCTTGGAAAATTGTAAATGCCTCTCGTCCTAATAAAGCGTGATATTCGCTGCTGAACGGGGCCACTTGTAACGTGACCTCCTCGGACCTGTAATTGTCCGGCGAGCCGAACACCACATCAAGTGTGATTTTTCCTGTGTTGTGTGCTTCCCGACTCGGGATTATTCCTCTAAAGGTTGTGCTGCTTCGCTCAATGCGGCTCCAGTCTATTTCCATTTTTCAAAGGGTTTCCTCGTAGATGAGGTTTAATCCGCTGCCGCCATCCATGAGTACCTTGGTAAGACGAAAACCGTCCACTATTGGACTGAGGACCAATGCGGCTGGTGCTCGGGCTGTTTGGAATTTAGGTTCGTCGCTGGCGTTGAAGGTGATAGCCGTGTCGTTCCATGGATTTGTTGTTGCTACTTGGTAGACTTCGGCGAGGCTGCGGATTGTTCGTTTCCGCATATTATTTGATGCGAAAGTCTCGAAGACTGTTAATACCATACTGGTACTATTGGGGTGGTTCTCCGGGGCTAGAAGCTCTTCGCCACTTTTGGCCACCTGCCGCAGTATCCAACATGCTCGAAGGCTATGTGTTGGAGTGGCGCCCTCTGTACTATGAATTTTACAGGGTCCACTGAGCCATCCCTCCAGTACGGTTCCGTGCCCTTTATGGGTTTTTTGCTTTTTGGTTTTTGTCCTGGGTGCCTGAGCATGATGCACCCTTTTGTTTCGGACTAGGGTTGTGTTCGGAGCCGGATTGTCCCAAAACTTAGTTTCGGTTGTCTGGACACTCTCCATCGCACAGTACTTTCGTACTATGGACGCCAGGTCGGCGAAGCGTGTAATTTCGCGACGACTTACGACGTTCAAGATTCCCTTGTCCGTGCAATTGTTGCAGAAAATCGAAATTGCATTTTCCTCACGGCAGTCCTTTATCCTGTCCATAACCAGGAGGAATCTGGCCCAGTAATGATGTACTGTTTCAGCGGGCTCTTGCTGGATTTGAGATAGATCGCATATGTTTGGGTGGGTGGGTGGAATTGAGTCCGGAGCCCTGCCCAACTTGAGGCTCAAGGGCCGAAAAGTTTCCGAATTTGGAAGCTTGGATTGCTGGACGTTGTCCAACGAGTCTGGTCCGCTGCCTGACTTTAGGTTCAGTACTTGCTCGACGTCCGTCCCTCCGCGGGAATCCGGCATGGAGGGATCAGGAGTCCGGACATACACTACAGGAATCTGCTACTTTGCCATCTGCCACGGTGGACGGCAAAGGCACGGATGGCAGACGGCAAAAGTGGACGGCAATGTAAGGGACGGCAAAGAGCTACATTGCCGTCCGCTTCGGGCGGCTGACGGCAAAGGGTCCTTTGCCATCAGCTGCCGACGGCAAAGAGTGCTGACGGCAATAATTGCGCTGTTACTCCATTAGGTGGTTAACGGCAAGCCTTTGCCGTCCGCCGCTGTAGGCAAAGTTTTTTTTTTCTCTTTGTCGTCCGCCGCTGTAGGCAAAGTTTTTTTCCTCTTTGCCGTCAGCCACTATTGGCAAACTGACCAAATAGGTCAGCCTCCCAGGAAGCACAATTGCTTGCCATGTGGCCTCTTTGCCGTCCGCTGCTGATGGCAAAGAGCCCTTTGCCGTCGGTGGCGGACGGCAAAGAGCCTGCATAATGGCTTCTTTTTCCCTGTTTTTTTAAATCCAACAATTTTCACAGCAAATATATATGACATATATAGATATATTTCACAGGGCTATTTAACAGCACATAAGTTTCATCATACATACATCTATAGTTCCATCCACTCATACATAGCAAGTTGCACATACACATAAGTTGCAACCATTAGGAGGTTGCACATACATATTACAATGCAAAGTTTCATCAAGATAGCAAGTTCCATCGTAGCATACACATAAGTTGCAACCATTAGAAGAATACTAGAAGAGAATGAAATAAAAAACAAGCACTCCATAGCAAGCTAGCTTCCGAGAAGTGAACGAAATCTGCAAAATGGCAAATAAGAAAGTTAGGACAAGGTGACTAGAAGAAGAAGACTAGAAGAAAAAGCACGCCATCGTTTGTGAGGTAACTTAGGTGAAATGGATCGTTTATGAGCTAACTTAGGTAAAATGCATCATTTTAGAGCTAATGTAGGTAAAATGGATAGTTTATGAGCTAAGTAAGCTAATTATGCCGTTTTTTACATAAGTAAGGTAAGTACATGTCATTATTGAGCAAACCTAGTTAACTAAGCATATTATAACTAACTTAGGTCATTTTGTGGGAAACAAAGCTAAGTATAGATCGTTTTAGAGCTAACTTAGGTAAAATGGCTGGTTTTGGAGGTCGGTAAGCTTATTAAGTCATTTTGCAGGAAAAGAAGCTAACTCTAGGTCATTAAGGTAAGCATATTGGATGAAATAAAGCTAAGTCTAGGTCTTTATGCATTTGTTAAGCAAAAAACTAGAGAAACTTACCTTGATCATGGAGGTGTGGGAGCGGGTGTTGGGGAACGTAGTAATTTCAAAAAATTTCCTACGCACACGCAAGATCATGGTGATGCATAGCAACGAGAGGGGAGAGTGTTGTCTACGTACCCTCGTAGACCGAAGCGGAAGCGTTGATGCAACGTAGAGGAAGTAGTCGTACGTCCTCCCGGTCCAACCGATCCAAGCACCGTTACTCCGGCACCTCCGAGTTCTTGACACACGTACAGCTCGATGACGCACCCCGATCTCCGATCCAGCAGAGGCACGGGGAGGAGTTCCATCAGCACGACGGCGTGGTGACGATCTTGATGTTCTCCTGTCGCAGGGCTTCGCCTAAGCACTGCTACAATATGACCGAGGTGTAATATCGTGGAGGGGGGCACCGCACACGGCTAAGGAACGATCTCAATGATCAACTTGTGTGTCTAGGGTGCCCCCCCCCCCCGCCCCCGTATATAAAGGAGGGAGGGAGGAGGAGGCCGGCCTAGGGGGAGGCGCGCCATAGGGGGGCAAACCTACTCCAAGTAGGTTTGGCCCCCCTTTCCTATTAGGAGTAGGAGAAGGAAGGAAGAGGGGGGAGGAGAGAAGGAAAGGGGGGGGGGGCGGCCCCCCTCCCAATTCGGATTGGGCTTGGGGGGGGCGCCCCCTCCCTTGCTCCTTCTCCCTCCCTTCCATTAAGGCCCAATAAGCCCATATACTTACCGGGGGTTCGGTAACCTCCCAGAACTCTGGTATATTTCCAATCTCACCCGGAACCTTTCCGGTGTCCAAATATATCCGTCCATATATCAATCTTTATGTCTCAACCATTTCGAGACTCCTCGTCATGTCCGTGATCACATCCGGGACTCCGAACAACCTTCGGTACATCAAAACTCATAAACTCATAATATAACTGTCATCGAAACCTTAAGCGTGCGGACCCTACGGTTCGAGAACAATGTAGACATGACCGAGACACATCTCCGGTCAATAACCAATAGCGGGACCTGGATGCCATATTGGTTCCTACATATTCTACGAAGATCTTTATCGATCAGACCGCATACAACATACGTTGTTCCCTTTGTCATCGGTATGTTACTTGCCCGAGATTCGATCGTCGGTATCCAATACCTAGTTCAATCTCGTTACCGGCAAGTCTCTTTACTCGTTCCGTAATACATCATCTCGCAACTAACTCATTAGTTGCAATGCTTGCAAGGCTTAAGTGATGTGCATTACCGAGAGGGCCCAGAGATACCTCTCCGACATTCGGAGTGACAAATCCTAATCTCGAAATACGCCAACCCAACAAGTACCTTTGGAGACACCTGTAGAGCACCTTTATAATCACCCAGTTACGTTGTGACGTTTGGTAGCACACAAAGTGTTCCTCCGGTAAACGGGAGTTGCATAATCTCATAGTCATAGGAACATGTATAAGTCATGAAGAAAGCAATAGCAACATACTAAACGATCGGTGCTAAGCTAACGGAATGGGTCATGTCAATCAGATCATTCAACTAATGATGTGATCCCGTTAATCAAATAACAACTCTTTGTCATGGTTAGGAAACATAACCATCTTTGATTAACAAGCTAGTCAAGTAGAGGCATACTAGTGACACTCTGTTTGTCTATATATTCACACATGTATTATGTTTCCGGTTAATACAATTCTAGCATGAATAATAAACATTTATCATGATATAAGGAAATAAATAATAACTTTATTATTGCCTCTAGGGCATATTTCCTTCAGTCTCCCACTTGCACTAGAGTCAATAATCTAGATCACATCACCATGTGATTAACATCGATAGTTCACATCATCATGTGATTAACACCCATAGTTCACATCGCCATGTGACCAACATCCAAAGGGTTTACTAGATTCAGTAATCTAGTTCACATCGCTATGTGATTAACACCCAAAGAGTACTAGGTGTGATCATGTTTTGCTTGTGAGAGAATCTTAGTCAACGGGTCTTTCACATTCAGATCCGTTATGTATTTTGCAATTTTTTATGTCTACAATGCTCTGCACGGAGCTACTCTAGCTAATTGCTCCCACTTTCAATATGTATCTAGATCGAGACTTAGAGTCATCCAGATCGGTGTCAAAACTTGCATCGACGTAACCCTTTACGACGAACCTTTTGTCACTTCCATAATCGAGAAACATATCCTTATTCCACTAAGGATAATTTTGACCGCTGTCCAGTGATCTACTCCTAGATCACTATTGTACTCCCTTGCCAAACTCAGTGTAGGGTATACAATAGATCTGGTACACAGCATGGCATACTTTATAGAACCTATGGCCAAGGCATAGGGAATGACTTTCATTCTCTTTCTATCTTCTGCCGTGGTCGGGTTTTGAGTCTTACTCAATTTCACACCTTGTAACACAGGCAAGAACTCTTTCTTTGACTGTTCCATTTTGAACTACTTCAAAATCTTGTCAAGGTATGTACTCATTGAAAAAACTTATCAAGCGTCTTGATCTATCTCTATAGATCTTGATGCTCAATATGTAAGCAGCTTCACCGAGGTCTTTCTTTGAAAAACTCCTTTCAAACACTCCTTTATGCTTTGCAGAATAATTCTACATTATTTCCGATCTACAATATGTCATTCACATATACTTATCAGAAATGTTGTAGTGCTCCCACTCACTTTCTAGTAAATACAGGCTTCACCGCAAGTCTGTATAAAACTATATGCTTTGATCAACTTATCAAAGCGTATATTCCAACTCCGAGATGCTTGCACCAGTCCATAGATGGATTGCTGGAGCTTGCGTATTTTGTTAGCACCTATAGGATTGACAAAACCTTCTGGTTGCATCATATACAACTCTTCTTTAAATCCATTAAGGAATGTAGTTTTGTTTATCCATTTGCCAGATTTCATAAAAATGCGGCAATTGCTAACATGATTTGGACAGACTTAAGCATCGTTACGAGTGAAAAAATTTCATCGTAGTCAACACTTTGAACTTTGTCAAAAACCTTTTTCGACAAGTCTAGCTTTGTAGATAGTAACACTACTATCAACATCCATCTTCCCCTTGAAGATCCATTTATTTTCTATGGCTTGCCGATCATCGGGCAACTCCACCAAAGTCCACACTTTGTTCTCATACATGGATCTCATCTCAGATTTCATGGCCTCAAGCCATTTCGCGGAATCTGGGCTCATCATCGCTTCCTCATAGTTCGTAGGTTCATCATGGTCTAGTTACATGACTTCCAGAACAGGATTACCGTACCACTCTGGTGCGGATCTCACTCTGGTTTACCTACGAGATTCGGTAGTAACTTGATCTGAAGTTACATGATCATCATCATTAGCTTCCTCACTAATTGGTGTAGTAGTCACAGGAACAGATTTCTGTGATGAACTACTTTCCAATAAGGGAGAAGGTACAATTACCTCATCAAGTTCTACTTTCCTCCCACTCACTTCTTTCGAGAGAAACTCCTTCTCTAGAAAGGATCCATTATTAGCAACGAATGTTTTGCCTTCGGATCTGTGATAGAAGGTGTACCCAACAATTTCCTTTGGGTATTCTATGAAGACGCACTTCTCCGATTTGGGTTCGAGCTTATCAGGATGAAACTTTTTCACATAAGCATCGCAGCCCCAAACTTTAAGAAACGACAACTTTGGTTTCTTGCTAAACCACAGTTCATATAGTGTCGTCTCAACGGATTTAGATGGTGCCCTATTTAACGTGAATGCAGCTGTCTCTAATGCATGATCCCAAAACGATATTGGTAAATCGGTAAGAACATCATAGATTGTACTATATCCAATAAAGTGCGGTTACGACGTTCGGACACACCATTATGATGTGGTGTTCCAGGTGGCATGAATTGTGAAACTATTCCACATTGTTTTAATTGAAGACCAAACTCGTAACTCAAATATTTGTCTCCGCGATCAGATCGTAGAAACTTTATTTTCTTGTTACGATGATTTTTCCACTTCACTCTGAAATTCTTTGAACCTTTCAACTATTTCAGACTTATGTTTCATCAAGTAGATATACCCATATCTGCTCAAATCATCTGTGAAGGTCAGAAAATAACGATACCCGCCGCGAGCCTTAACACTCATTGGATCGCATACATCAGTATGTATTATTTCCAATAAGTCAGTTGCTCGCTCCACTGTTCCGGAGAACGGAGTTTTAGTCATCTTGCCCATGAGGCATGGTTCGCAAGCATCAAGTGATTCATAATCAAGTGATTCCAAAATCCATCAGCATGGAGTTTCTTCATGCGCTTTACACCAATATGACCTAAACGGCAGTGCCACAAATAAGTTGCACTATCATTATTAACTTTGCATCTTTTGGTTTCAATATTATGAATATGTGTATCACTACGATCGAGATCCAATGAACCATTTTCATTGGGTGTGTAACCATATAAGGTTTTATTCATGTAAACAGAACAACAGTTTATTCTCTTACTTAAATGAATAACCGTATTGCAATAAACACGATCAAATCATATTCATGCTCAACGCAAACACCAAATAACATTTATTTAGGTTCAACACTAATCCCGAAAGTATAGGGAGTGTGCGATGATGATCATATCAATCTTGAAACTACTTTCAACACACATCATCACTTCACCCTTAACTAGTTTCTGTTTATTCTGCAACTCCCGTTTCGAGTTACTACTCTTAGCAACTGAACCAGTACCAAATACCGAGGGGTTGCTATAAACACTAGTAAAGTACACATCAATAACATGTATATCAAATATACCTTTGTTCACTTTGCCATCCTTCTTATCCGCCAAATATTTAGGGTAGTTCCGCTTCCAGTGACCATTTCCTTTGCAGTGTAAGCACTCAGTTTCAGGCTTTGGTTCAGCTTTGGGCTTCTTCGTGGAGTGACAACTTGCTTGTCAATCTACTTGAAGTTCCCCTTTCTTTCCCTTTGCCCTTTTCTTGAAACTAGTGATCTTGTCAACCATCAACACTTGATGCTCTTTCTTGATTTCTACCTTCGTTGATTTCAACATCACGAAGAGCTTGGGAATCATTTCCGTCATCCCTTGCATACTATAGTTCATCACGAAGTTCTACTAACTTGGTGATGGTGACTAGAGAATTCTGTCAATCACTATCTTATCTGGAAGATTAACTCCCACTTGATTCAAGCGATTGTAGTACCCAGACAATCTGAGCACATGCTCACTAGTTGAGCGATTCTCCTCCATCTTTTAGCTATAGAACTTGTTGGAGACTTCATATCTCTCAACTCGGGTATTTGCTTGAAATATTAACTTCAATTCCTGGAACATCTCATATGGTCCATGATGTTCAAAACATCTTTGAAGTCCCGATTCTAAGCCATTAAGCATGGTGCACTAAACTATCAAGTAGTCATCATATTGAGCTAGCCAAACGTTCATAACGTCTGCATCTGCTCCTGCAATAGGTCTGTCACCTAGCGGTGCATTAAGGACATAATTCTTCTGTGCAGCAATGAGGATAAACCTCAGATCACGGATCCAATCCGCATCATTGCTACTAACATTTTTCAACACAATTTTCTCTAGGAACATATCAAAATAAACATATGAAAGCAACAACGCAAGCTATTGATCTTACAACATAATTTGCAAAATACTACCAGGACTAAGTTCATGATAAATTTAAGTTCAATTAATCATATTACTTAAGAACTCCCACTTAGACAGACATCTCTCTAGTCATCTAAGTGATCACGTGATCCAAATCAACTAAACCATAACCGATCATCACGTGAGATGGAGTAGTTTTCAATGGTGAACATCACTATGTTGATCATATCTACTATATGATTCACGCTCGACCTTTCGGTCTCCGTGTTCCGAGGCCATATCTGCATATGCTAGGCTCGTCAAGTTTAACCTGAGTATTCTGCGTGTGCAAAACTGGCTTGCACCCGTTGTAGATGGACGTAGAGCTTATCACACCCGATCATCACGTGGTGTCTGGGCACGACGAACTTTGGCAACGGTGCATACTCAGGGAGAACACTTCTTGATAATTTTAGTGAGAGATCATCTTAAAATGCTACCGTCAATCAAAGCAAGATAAGATGCATAAAGGATAAACATCACATGCAATCAATATAAGTGATATGATATGGCCATCATCATCTTGTGCTTGTGATCTCCATCTCCGAAGCACCGTCATGATCACCATCGTCACCGGCGCGACACCTTGATCTCCATCGTAGCATCGTTGTCGTTATGCCATCTATTGCTTCTATGACTATCGCTACCGCTTAGTGATAAAGTAAAGCAATTACAGGGCGTTTGCATTTCATACAATAAAGCGACAACCATATGGCTCCTGCCAGTTGCCGATAACTTCGGTTACAAAACATGATCATCTCATACAATAAAATATAGCATCATGTCTTGGCCATATCACATCACAACATGCCCTGCAAAAACAAGTTAGACGTCCTCTACTTTGTTGTTGCAAGTTTTACGTGGCTGCTACGGGCTTAAGCAAGAACCAATCTCACCTACGCATCAAAACCACAACGATAGTTTGTCAAGTTGATGCTGTTTTAACCTTCGCAAGGACCGGGTGTAGCCACACTCGGTTCAACTAAAGTTGGAGAAACTGACACCCGCTAGTCACCTGTGTGCAAAGCACGGCGGTAAAACCAGTCTCGCGTAAGCGTACGCGTAATGTCGGTCCGGGCCGCTTCATCCAACAATACCGCCGAACCAAAGTATGACATGCTGGTAAGCAGTATGACTTATATCGCCCACAACTCACTTGTGTTCTACTCGTGCATATAACATCAAACCATAAAAACCTGGCTCTGATGCCACTGTTGGGGAACGTAGTAATTTCAAAAAATTTCCTACGCACACGCAAGATCATGGTGATGCATAGCAACGAGAGGGGAGAGTGTTGTCTACGTACCCTCGTAGACCGAAGCGGAAGCGTTGATGCAACGTAGAGGAAGTAGTCGTACGTCCTCCCGGTCCAACCGATCCAAGCACCGTTACTCCGGCACCTCCGAGTTCTTGACACACGTACAGCTCGATGACGCACCCCGATCTCCGATCCAACAAAGGCACGGGGAGGAGTTCCGTCAGCACGACGGCGTGGTGACGATCTTGATGTTCTCCTGTCGCAGGGCTTCGCCTAAGCACTGCTACAATATGACCGAGGTGTAATATCATGGAGGGGGGCACCGCACACGGCTAAGGAACGATCTGAGTGATCAACTTGTGTGTCTAGGGTGCCCCCCCCGCCCCCGTATATAAAGGAGGGAGGGAGGAGGAGGCCGGCCTAGGGAGGAGGCGCGCCATAGGGGGGGGCAAACCTACTCCAAGTAGGTTTGGCCCCCCTTTCCTATTAGGAGTAGGAGAAGGAAGGAAGAAGGGGGAGGAGAGAAGGAAAGGGGGGCCCGGCCCCCCTCCCAATTTGGATTGGGCTTGGGGGGGCGCCCCCTCCCTTGCTCCTTCTCCCTCCCTTCCACTAAGGCCCAATAAGGCCCATATACTTACCGGGGGGTTCCGGTAACCTTCCGGAACTCCGGTATATTTCCAATCTCACCCGGAACCTTTCCGGTGTCCAAATATATCCGTCCAATATATCAATCTTTATGTCTCGACCATTTCGAGACTCCTCGTCATGTCCGTGATCACATCCGGGACTCCGAACAACCTTCGGTACATCAAAACTCATAAACTCATAATATAACTGTCATCGAAACCTTAAGCGTGCGGACCCTACGGTTCGAGAACAATGTAGACATGACCGAGACACGTCTCCGGTCAATAACCAATAGCGGGACTTGGATGCCCATATTGGTTCCTACATATTCTACGAAGATCTTTATCAGTCAGACCGCTTAACAACATACGTTGTTCCCTTTGTCATCGGTATGTTACTTGCCCGAGATTCGATCGTCGGTATCCAATACCTAGTTCAATCTCGTTACCGGCAAGTCTCTTTACTCGTTCCGTAATACATCATCTCGCAACTAACTCATTAGTTGCAATGCTTGCAAGGCTTAAGTGATGTGCATTACCGAGAGGGCCCAGAGATACCTCTCCGACATTCGGAGTGACAAATCCTAATCTCGAAATACGCCAATCCAACAAGTACCTTTGGAGACACCTGTAGAGCACCTTTATAATCACCCAGTTACGTTGTGACGTTTGGTAGCACACAAAGTGTTCCTCCGGTAAACGGGAGTTGCATAATCTCATAGTCATAGGAACATGTATAAGTCATGAAGAAAGCAATAGCAACATACTAAACAATCGGGTGCTAAGCTAACGGAATGGGTCATGTCAATTAGATCATTCAACTAATGATGTGATCCCGTTAATCAAATAACAACTCTTTGTCTATGGTTAGGAAACATAACCATCTTTGATTAACAAGCTAGTCAAGTAGAGGCATACTAGTGACACTCTGTTTGTCTATATATTCACACATGTATTATGTTTCCAGTTAATACAATTCTAGCATGAATAATAAACATTTATCATGATATAAGGAAATAAATAATAACTTTATTATTGCCTCTAGGGCATATTTCCTTCAGCGGGCTAGCTCATGCCAGTAGCTGGAGAAGGATCGTGTGATGCTTGTGTGGAGTTACGCTGCACCAAAGATCATTTCCAATGTTTCGTTAGCATGATGACACTCAAATGTTAAGACTAGCAAGTAACGCCCATTCAAATTAAACTCACCGTGGTCTCAGGAGCAATCTCTGGATCAATGGCTATGGAGCCATGGGACCTCCCGCCACTAGATATCATCACCTGCTCTGGTTTGTAGGGGATCTGGCTCGGGTTAAACTCCTCCCCTTTCCTCGCCTTCCCCTTGACTTGCTTGTAAGAGGCAGTGTGGGCCATGGCATACAGGTCGTACCCCTCTAGCACCTTATCCGTCTTATTGTAGCATGCCTGAAAGAGAGAAACAATGTAAATTAGTAATTAAAGGGCTCAAGCTAGCATGATGAATGAATTGCATTAATCATGAAGCAAACCACATTACCCAGTTCCGCCCGAACTGATATAAGCTGGAGCTACCTTGATGGTGTGGCACACCTTCAATTTGGGCACGTTTGTCCTTGGCCTCAGTCGGCTCCCCTTCCATCTTTCAACACCTGCCATGACAAAGAGTAAACGAAATTAGTACAACATAAAGAAAATACCGACATGAATAATAATATGTATATCACTTAAGTGTATCATCATCAAGTACAACATAAAAAATTGAATACCTGACACTACTAATAATCTCGATCAGTATCATCAATAAATGCATAATCATCATCATCACTATAATCAATGACGGGCTCATAGGGTTCAGTGGCATCAACTTGTGGAAGGCCACCTTTACGTAATCGGTCAAGCATTGAGAGGTCTTCCGCAGCAGTAACCTCTTCTTGTTCCGGCTCTTCTTGTTCCTCCTCTGTGGTGATGTGGGATTCACTGTCGCTGTCTACTTCAATGTTTTGGGGTGAAGTATACCGGTTCTTGAAACGCTTTTTGGAAATACGTGTCTCTTGGAAGAATTCTCCTTCATATGTGTCTGGGTTAATGTGAGGTTCATAATCCTCTTCCTTTGGGGGAGATAGTCTAGCACGTGGCGGCACTTCATAAACGACATCCCAACCTTTCAGATTTGGATTAGTTTGGCAGGCCCAGGGTAGATAGAATACTTGGGTCGCCTGTTGAGCCATAATATAGACATCAGGAACATCTAAAGGGTGCTTTGGTTGATTTCAACTAGCCCTATATGTTCATGAGTCCTTCTAGTCTCCTTCGGCTGAAACTAATAACATTTGAAGACTACGACATTCGGTGGGTTTTCACCATAGAATAGAAGTTCATAAATTGCTTCAACTCTCCCATAATACTCGGTACCTCCTTCGCCGATAGCAGATACACAACAATTTATAGACTTTCGGTCGGCCATAGATAGCTCTTTGCCATAGGTACGAAAACGATACCCATTGATGTCGTATTTGTCAAATGAACGGACCTTATAGTCAAAACCATTAGCAACTTGTCTCAATTCGGCGTCCATAGACTCTGAATTAGCCTACAAGTTTAATATGAAAGGATTGTTGCATTACACACAAATTAGCGAATGAAATGAAATTGTCTAATAGAATTTACCATTTGTTTGAACCAGGAGATGAAACTGGGATAGCCACCTCCTTGCTTTGCGAGAAGCTCATACTCTTCGACGGAATCCTTTTGGATCACCGCTCCATACGAGAATAGGGCGACGTATCGACTGTATGAAATATCCAGGAATAAGAGCAGTTCAAAGGAAATAGAAGTTGCGAAACAATATACCGAGAACTTACTCGATGGACGGCCATACTTCTATCAGGTTGTTGAAGATATACAACGAAATGGTCCGCCATTCTTCGTTATCCAAAGATACTGGATTTGAAACACTGGCTGGTGCGAGATTGCCTTTGAATAGGCTGAGGTTGGATCCACCCTTTTTAGGCTCGTCAGCATTGTACCGAGGCTTCGGATTATGCAAATGACAATTTTTGGTTTCGTAGTGTGCTGTCACGAAGTTTGCCGCCTCCTCAGTGATGAATGCCTCAGCCATAGACGCTTCAATTCTACGTTTATTTTTACATTTTTCTCGAAGCGTCTTTTGCATCCTCTCAGTTGGGTAGCACCAACGATTTTGCACGAGCCCCCCCAATCTTGCCTCTGTTGGGAGATGCAAAATCAAATGCTGCATTGGATTAAAGAAGCCCGGTGGAAAGATCTTCTCTAACTTGCAGATCAACTCTGGTGCCAACTCTTCCATTTCTTCTAGCACGCCAGGCGATAGTTCTTTCGCACAAAGAACACGGAAGAAATAGCTGAGTTCTGCCAGTACTAGCCATTCATCCTCAGGGATGAAGCCACGCAACATCACCGGCATTACCCACTCAATCCATATGTGCCAATCATGACTCTTGAGACCAAATATCTTCAATTTATCAAGACTCCCTCCCCTCTTTAGATTCACTGCATACCCATCGGGGAACATCAACTGCATTTTCACCCACAAGATAATTTCCCTCATAGCTGGCCTTCCAAGATTGAACCATGCCTTTGGCTTCGTCCAGTTCTGCTTTCCTTTCGGTTCTTTCATGTTTTGTAACGGCCTATCACATAGCGCCTCTAGATCGACTCTAGCCTTAGTATTATCCTTTGACTTCCCATCTATGCCGAACAATGTACCAAAAAGTGCCTCGGCGATATTCTTCTCAGTGTGCATCACGTCGATGTTGTGTGGGCAAAGGAGGTCTTTGAAGTAAGGCAGATCCCATAAGCATGTTTTGTGAGTCCAGGCGTGCTCAGAATTATACCCCTTGAAGTACCATGGACGCTCTGGATCTGGCTCGAGAGCGTTTAACTGATCCAGGGTCTGTTGGCCTGTCAACGCAGGTGGTGCAGAGTTTTTTACAACTCTACCTCTGATGAAGTTCTTCTTGTCTTTCTTGAACTTATGGCGAGGATCCAGGAACTGTCTATGCATGTCGAAGCAAGAAAACTTGCGACCGGCCTGAAGCCAACGAAACTCAAGAGCTCCCTTGCATGTGGGGCACGGGAACCTTCCATGCACAACCAGCCAACGAATAGCGCATACGCTGGCAAGTCATGCGTCGAGTACATGTACCAGACACGCATTATGAAGTTTCATTTGCTATAGGCGTCGTATGTCTTGAACCCATTATCCCAGGCTTCTTGCAATTTGTCCTTAAGCGGCTGCATGTACACATTCATATTTTTCCCTGGATAGTTGGGCCCTGGAATTATCAACGTTAGGAAAATGTTCTTTCTTTGCATAATCTGTCCGGGGGAGAGATTGAGTGGAAAGACAAATACGGGCGACAACTGTATTGGGCTGCCGTCATACCAAACACACTGAACCCATCGGTGCTGATGCCGACTCGAGGATGCCTCAGATCTGCCGCTTTGTCAGCATGTAATTCATCAAACCTTTTCCACGCAACACCATCCGATGTGTGTACCATCATCAGTTTCCCATCTGCATCTAGTTCGGTTCTTTTGCCTATTTTGTGCCATGTCATCTGTCTGGCCGTCTCTTCGACCATGAAAAGACGTTGAAGTCTTGGTACGATTGGCATATACCGAAGAACACTAACAGGGATTTTGGTCTGTGTCTTCTCACCCATACCGTTGTCTACCACAATATACCTGGAAGACTTGCAAATGGGACAATAGTTCAAGTCCGCATAGTCAAGCCTAAATAAGGCACATCCTTTCTCACAGGCATGTATCTTCTCATAGGGCATCTTCAGTGCATGGAGGATTTTGTCCGACTGGTACAGGTTTGCAGGCATTACATGGCCTTTGGGTAGAAAGCGTCCAAATACTGTCATAATTGCGTCATAGCATTCTCTGCCCAAGTTGAACTGAGCCTTCAAAGCCATTACTTGTGAGATGGCATCCAACTAACAAAGCTCAGTGTGCTCGTGGAGCGGACGTTTTGAAGACTCCAACATTTCATTGAAGGCCTTTGCAGATTCCTCCATCTCCTCGTCCGAATCCCGAGCATCATCATAGTCTTGCACCATGTTTTCCATCCCGGTACCATGCTCGTCGGTGCGATGATGATCCACCTCAGCTCGGTCACGTTGGGCAGACTCACCATGAAATGTCCACACCGTATAATCGGGCGTAAAACCATTCTTCTGCAGGTGTTTACCCATTTCAGCCTCTGTCCTCTTTTCCCAATTGCCGCATCGGAAACAGGGGCACCAAGTTTTCCTCTGGCCATTTGCAAATGCGGCTTGCACAAACCCCTTGGTTTTTGTGAACCATTCAGCGCTCCATTTGTTCTGACCAGTGTGACCGGTATACATCCACGCACGATCACTCATCTTGACTTTCAGAGCTACTGGACACACAACAATTATATATATAATTCACCATGTATATATTCATCAGTTGATCTACTTTGTCAATTTTATTACGTCCATGCAACCTACACTCTAATAGGTAATGATAGGTCCTAATCCCACCCGAGTATGTGTAGATTGGGTTCATTTTCCCATATGCTATGCTCCGGATCCAACGCAAAATTTCGGCAGC
Organism: Triticum aestivum; assembly: GCF_018294505.1. Lineage (NCBI taxonomy): Eukaryota > Viridiplantae > Streptophyta > Magnoliopsida > Poales > Poaceae > Triticum > Triticum aestivum. The sequence goes on along the minus strand of NC_057807.1, from coordinate 665,559,599 downwards.
ACCTCCCCGCTGTTCTCCTGATACACATCTCTGCAATAAATAGAGAGGATGTGTACCCGGAGAACAACAGGGGAGGCACTGACGAAATTTATGCGTCGGATCCGGAGCAAAGCATATGGGAAAACGAACCCAATCTACACATACTCGGGCTGTCCATGGATAGCGTTGGACAATTCGAAAGAATCAAGGTTATAAATATGCAAATGCATGCATATTTATAACTATGACGCTTTCGAACGGGAGACACATATTGGTTACGCATACTAATGATTCAAGACACATATATAGCTAGCTATCAAGTTTCATCGGCACGAACACCGGAACAGAGCAAATAATTAATGGGGGAGGAGGACATGTCATTTGTGCTCACCCACGAACGAAGGGGCAGAGCTCGTCAAACGCACGGCGAGGTCGTCGAACACCAAACCTCGCAACGGTGAAACAACTGCACATTTAAATCAACCCAATCAACACAATTATATATGATGTTTTTCATAACAAAATCGGAAAATATATGACCTAACTAATAATTCACAAATATATGACCCTGTCGGCCTCGGGGGGTCGGGTCGGGGTCGGGGTGTGGTGTCGGGGTCAGGGGTCAGGGGGTCGGGGTGTCGGGGGTCAGGGGGTCGGGATATTTCCTTCTATCCTTCTTCTTCTTTCTTTCTCTTCTTCTTCTTCTTTCCTTTCTTCTTCTTCTTCTTCCATCTTTTTTCTACTTTTTTACTTCTTTTCGTTTCTTCTTTTCTTCTTCTTCTACTTCTTCTACTTCTTTTCTTCTTCTTCTTTTTTCATCTTTCTACTACTTCTACTTCTTCTACTTCTTCTAATTCTTTTCTAACACTAACACTAACACAATCTAGCACTAACAATTAAACAGCAAAAAAAATGAAAAAACAGAAGAAAAAAAAGTAGTTTCCTCACCGGAGCAATGGGACGGTCGGCGGGGCGGCGCCGGGCGGCGGGGGCGGCACCGGCCGGCGGGTGCGTCGCCGGGCGGCGGGTGGGGTGGTGGGGGGCGGAGGGGTGGTGGGGGTGGTGGGGCGGAGGGGTGGTGGGGGCGGGGGCGGTGCCGGGCGGCGTGGGGCGGGGGCGGCGCCGGGCGGCGGGTGGCGGGGCGACGGGGCGGCGCCGGGCGGCGGGTGGCGGGGCGACGGTGCGTCGACGGGTGGGGTGGGGGCGGAGGGGTGGTGGGGGTGGCGCCGGGCGGCAGGGGAGGCGCCGGGCGGCGGGGGCAGGGCGGGGGCGGCACCGGGCGGCAGGGGCGGGGGCGGCGGTGGATCTAGGGCGGGCCGTCGGGGAGGAGAGAGGAAGAGGAGAGTAACGGGCGGGGGGGTGTGGACGTCCGTTAGTTAAAGAAGCTCTTTGCCGTCCGCCACTCTTTGTCGCCCGCCGTTGTCTCTCTTTGCCGTCTGCTAGCTGACAGCAAAGAGGTGGGGGTGTTAAGTTTTTTTAAACGGGCGGGTGGGTGGGGGCCACCTCCCTCTTTGCCGTCAGCTGGCTGACGGCAAAGAATCTTTGCCGTCAGCTGGGGACGGCAAAGAAATGGCTCATGGCAAAGAGCTTCTTTGCCATCCGCCGTTTCTTTGCCGTCAGCTTATCGGTAGCTGATGGCAAAGAGCTTCTTTGCCGTCCGCTAGCCGATGGCAAAGATCAGGCAGATGGCAAAGTAGCTGATTCCAGTAGTGATAACTGGTCTTTAATACAGAAGAAGAGTCACCGCGTTGTTTCTCTACCACCGCAACGTGGTGGGTAACCTGGGGGGAGTTAATCTCTCTCAGATCGGTTTTAAGCCCAATCTGATCGTAGTCTGTAGAGACCCCCAGGGCGGCGATGCGATCCAAGAGATCGTTTACAAAAGAGAGCTCAATCGGATCCAGCTGCTCGGTGAATTCCGAGCTGACGCGAAGATCGCTTTTGATGACCCGAGAGGTCATCGTCGAAGCGGCGGCCGAACAGGCGGTCATAAGAAAACCACCTAGCCGGATAGTTTGGCCGGCGGCCAAAGCTCCTTTGGCAATGGTACCATCTTTAAAGACAGGAAGGGGCATCCTTCCTGATCGTGACGGCACAGAGGAACTCCCAATGAAAGCACCAATGTTGGTGTCAAAACCGGCGGATCTCGGGTAGGGGGTCCCGAACTGTGCGTCTAGGCGGATGGTAACAGGAGACAAGGGACACGATGTTTTTACCCAGGTTCGGGCCCTCTCGATGGAGGTAAAACCCTACTCCTGCTTGATTAATATTGATGATATGGGCAGTACAAGAGTGGATCTACCACGAGATCAAGGAGGCTAAACCCTAGAAGCTAGCCTATGGTATGATTGTTGTTCTGATTGTGTCCTACGGACTAAAACCCTCCGGTTTATATAGACACCGGAGAGGGCTAGGGTTACACAGAGTCGGTTACAATGGTAGGAGATCTACATATCCGTATTGCCAAGCTTGCCTTCCACGCCAAGGAAAGTCCCATCCGGACACGGGACGAAGTCTTCAATCTTGTATCTTCATAGTCTTGGTGTCCGGCCGATGATGATAGTTCGGCCATCCGGACACCCCCTAGTCTAGGACTCCCTCACTCGGGTTTAAGCTTCTGTCACTCTAGCAACCCACTATAAGCGAATCATGAACGTATTGCAACACCCTACAACGGGAATCCCTCAAGCTTGCGCAACACGGAGGGCACAATAGGGCAACAACATAACCACAAGCAAATTAAACCAATCATAGCAATTCATCAATCACCGGTAGGACAACAAAAATCTACTCAGACATCATAGGATGGCAACACATCATTGGATAATAATATGAAGCATAAAGCACCATGTTCAAGTAGAGGGTACAGCGGGTTGTGGGAGAGTGGACCAATGAATATAGAAGGGGGAAGGTGATGGAGATGTTGGTGAAGATGGCAGAGGTGTTGGTGAAGATGGCGGTGATGATGATGGCCCCCGGCGGCGTTCTGGCGCCACCGAAAGCAAGGGGGAGAGAGCCCCCCTTCTTCTTCTTCTTCCTTGACCTCCTCCCTAGATGGGAGAAGGGTTTCCCCTCTATTACTTGGCTCCCATGGCGTGGGAGGGGCGGGAGCCCCTCCGAGATTGGATCTATCTCTCTGTCTCTCTTTGTTTCTGCGTTCCCAGATTCTGCCCTTTCACCGTTTCTTTTATATCCGGAGATCCGTAACTCCGATCGGGGTGAATCTTTCGCCCAGATTTTTCTAATAAAATTAGCTTTCTTGCGGCAAAAGAAGGGTGTCAACCGCCTTACGGGGTGCCCATGAGGGCCCAGGGCGCGCCTGCCCCCCTGGGGTGCCCCCCTGTCTCGTGGCCCCCTCGGGCACCATCTTGCATTGATTCTTCCTCCCAAAAATCACAAATATTCCAAAATATTTCTCCGTCCATTTTTATCCCGTTTGGACTCCGTTTGATATGGGTTTTCTGCGAAACATAAAACATGCAACAAACAGGAACTGGCACTAGGCACTGGATCAATATGTTAGTCCCAAAAAATAGTATAAAAAGTTGCCAAAAGTATATGAAAGTTGAATAATATTGGCATGGAACAATCAAAAATTATAGATACGACGGAGACGTATCAGCATTACCAAGCTTAATTCCTGCTCGTCCTCGAGGAGGTAAATGATAAAAAAGATATTTTTTGATGTGGAATGCTACCTAGCATAATCTTGATCATATGTCCAATCATGGCATGAATATTAAGACATGAGTGATTCAAGGCAATAGTCTATCATTTGACATAAAAACAATAATATTTCAAGCATACTAATAAAGCAACTATGTCTTATCAAAATAACATAGCCAAAGAAAGCTTATCCCTACAAAATCATATAGTTTGGCCATGCTTCATTTTCGTCACACAAAATGCTCCCATCATACACAACCCCGGTTTTAGCCAAGCAATTGGTTCATACTTTTTAACGCGCTTCAGCCTTTTCAACCCTCACGCAATACATGAGCGCAAGCCATGGACATAGCACTATGGGTGGAGTAGAGTATGATGATGGAGGTTGTGTGGCGAAGACAAAAAGGGAGAAAGTCTCACATCGACGCGGCTAATCAACGGGCTATGGAGATGCCCATCAATTGATGTCAATGCGAGGAGTAGGGTTTGCCATGCAACGGATGCACTAGAGCTATAAGTGTATGAAAGTTCAAACTGGAAACTAAGTGGGTGTGCATCCAACTTGCTTGCTCATGAAGACCTCAGGCATTTGAGGAAGCCCATCATCGGAATATACAAGCCAAGTTCTATAATGAAAATTCCCACTAGTATATGAAAGTGACAATATAGGAGACTCTCTATATGAAGAACATTGTGCTACTCTGAAGCACAAGTGTGGTAAAAGGATAGTAGCATTGCCCCTTCTCCCTTTTTCTCCCATTTTTTTGGTGGGCTTCTTTGGCCTCTTTTTTTATTTGGGCTTCTTTGGCCTCTTTTTTTATTTCGGCTTCTTTGGCCTCTTTTATTTTTCATAAAGTCCGGAGTCTCATCCCGAATCATAGTCTCCATCATCCTTTCCTCACTGGGGCAATGCTCTAATAATGATGATCATCACACTTTTATTTACTTACAACTCAATATTACAACTCGATATATAGAACGAAGATATGACTCTATATGAATGCCTCCGGCGGTGTACCGGGATGTGCAATGTTCTAGCGTAGCAATGACATCAAAAAACGGACAAGCCATGAAAACATCATGCTAGCTATCTTACGATCATGCAAAGAAATATGACAATGAATGCTCAAGTCATGTATATGATGATGATGGAAGTTGCATGGCAATATATCTCGGAATGACTATGGAAATGCCATAATTGGTAGGTATGGTGGCTGTTTTAAGGAAGATATAAGGAGGCTTATATGTGATAGAGCATATCATATCACGGGGTTTGGATGCACCGGCAAATTTGCACCAACTCTCGAGGTGAGAAAGGGCAATGCACGGTACCGTAGAGGCTAGCAAATTGCGGAAAGGTAAGAGTGCGTATAATCCATGGACTCACATTAGTCATAAAGAACTCATATACTTATTGCAAAAGCCTACTTGCCCTCGAAGCAAAGTACTACTACGCATGCTCCTAGGGGAAGGGTTGGTAGGAGTTAACCATCGCACGATCCCGACCTCCACTCATAAGGAAAGCAGTCAAAGAACACCCCATGCTTCAAATTTGTCACACAACGGTTACCATACGTGCATGCTACGGGACTTGCAAACCTCAACACAAGTATTTCTCAATTTCACAATTTCCCCACTAGCACGACTCTAATGTCACCACCTTTATATCGCAAAACTATTGCAAGGAATCAAACATATCATATTCAGTGATCTACAAGTTTTATGTAGGATTTTATGACTAACCATGTGAATGGCCAATTCCTGTCATCTCTCTAAATAGATATAAGTGAAGCAAGAGAGTTTAATTCTTTCTAAAAAAGATATGCCCACGCTCTAACAAATATAAGTGAAGCAAAAGGGCATTCTACAAATGGCGGTTTTCTATGTGAAGAGAAACAGGCAATCCAAACTTCAAAAGATATAAGTGAAGCACATGAAGCATTCTATAAAGCCATACTAAAAAAATTTAAGTGAGGTGCAATGAGCATTCTATAAATCAACCAAGGACTATCTCATACCAGCATGGTGCATAAAATAAAAATGAAAACTAAATGCAAAAGACGCTCCAAGACTTGCACATATCGCATGAACGAAACGAATACGAAAACATACCGATACTTGTTGAAGAAAGAGGGGATACCTTCCGGGGCATCCCCAAGCTTAGACGCTTGAGTCTCCTTGAATATTTACTTGGGGTGCCTTGGGAATCCCCAAGCTTGAGCTCTTTCCTCTCTTCCTTTTCCTCATATCGAGACCTCCTCGATCAAACACTTCATCCACACAAAACTTCAACAGAAAACTCGGTAACATCCGTTAGTATAATAAAGCAAATCACTACTCTAAGTACTGTAGATTACCAATTCATGTTTTGTTTTTGCAGTTTTTCTACTGTAACATAACTTTTTCATGGCTTAATCCACTGATATAAATTGATAGTTTCATCAAAACAAGCAAACTATGCATCAAAAACAGAATCTGTCAAAAACAGAACAGTCTGTAGAAATCTGAACATTCACCATACATATGTTATCCCAAAAATTATACCAAAATTAGTACAAATAAACAATTTGTACATCAAGACAGTGCAAAAAGAATCAGAACCATTTGGCTTTCCAGTTAAAAATGTAAAATCGCGCACTACAGCCAAAGTTTCTATCCTGCACCGTACTAACCAACAAGCATTGTAAACAATCCAAAGGCAAACCTTGGCATATTTAGATACATTATAACTGAGCATCTTTCCTGCCCTCTCAGGCTATTAGTGTTCCCAACCATCGGATCTGGACTCGTGGTCGTTTTAGCGTTGGATCTTCACTTAACCCTGCCTCGGCTTTCGTTACGCGAATACAGTGCTACACAGGCTGGGCCGCTACTCCCGTGACAAAATCCCTGATCTGTTGTTAGCTGGGCCTCGAATCTTTCCTGTGTGATCAATTCATCCACGCGATCTCTCTGCATCCCCGCTCCCCTTCTTCCTTCCACTCGTGCCCTAGGCCTAATCGCCGCACTGACGATGACGGCGAGTGATACTTTGGGTTGCTGTCACCACCCCTACTGCTCCCGGTCCCTCTGGTAGATATCACCGCAACCGCTTTTGTTCATCTTATTTTTTGACCCGTATTACTTAATCCTATTAGCAGTGCAACTCCATATCTCGGCCACCGCAAAAGATTGCTAGGTTTGGAGATGGTTTTTCAGGTGCTAATGTCTTTCCGATCTCAATTTTGTACAGGTGTGTTCATCAAGGTTCCAGTCAACTGATTCAGGCAAATGTTGGGCGTTGGTACTCATCGAGCCACTGATCTTAAATCCGATCCTTTCAAGTCAAGCTTGACTGATCGATGCAGGGCGAACCAAGGCGGGCCTGACTGATTGATGCAGGGCGAAGCAAGGCCGGGCTCAATTTTTGTTGGTTCTATCGATGGCGGTAACGGCCTCGCTCGACTCTTCCTTGCATTGACACTTGACAAGCGGTGGATTTTCATTATTTTTATAATACAATGGAATTGTACAAGGGGATAATTATTTTTGTTGAAAAGTTTCTGTAATTAAGATTCACAAAGTTTCCGTGAGCATGAACAAAGTTCAAGGAGCTCTCCCACTTCAACAATGCTTGTCTCTCTCACTTTCACTTTCCTTTTTGAAAAGTTTTGGGTTCCCCTCTTTATTTATTTTGTTTTTAAACTATATAAAAGCACTCAACAGAAATAAACGACTCTCTAAAACTTCCGGGTTGTATTCCTGGCAGCGCTTTCTTTAAAGCCATTAAGCTAGGCATATAGTGCTCAAGTAATGAATCCACCCGGATCCCAAGGTATATCAAAGCCAATTTTAATTAACAATGATTTGTAATTTAGTAGTGAGCACAAGGTAACATATATCAAGCAATAACAAAGTCTAAATCTCTTCCTATGCATTGGCATGTCATAAAAGATAATTCATGCACACCAAGTAAAGGCCAATGCATAGTATAAACAGTTTCTTGCAATTCTATCATATTTGAAATGTAGAGAGGTGGAGATATAGTTCCTCTCTCATAATAATTGCAAGTAGGAGCAGCAAGCCCTTGCATATTATATCTATCAAAATCATCATGTGCAATGGTAAAAGGCATCCCATCAATATAATCCTTAATAAGCACAAACTTCTCCGATATAGTGTAGTCGAGAGAATTCAAAAAGATAATAGGACTATCGTGCGTGGGTGCAATAGCAACAATTTCATGTTTAACATAAGGAACTATAGCAAGTTCATCTCCATAAGCATAATTCATATTGGCATCTTGGCCACAAGCATAGCAAGCATCATCAAAAAGGTATATTTCAAGAGAATCAACGGGATCATCACAATCATCATAGCAATAATCCTTCGGTAAGCACGAAGGGGAATTAAAGAATGTATGAGTTGAAGAGTTACTCTCATTAGAAGGTGGGAACGGGTAGCTAATCCGCTCTTCCTCCTTTTGTTCTTCGCTCTCCTCATCATCTTTTTCATCCAATGAGCTCACAGTTTCATCAATTTCTTCAACAAGTATAGGGGATCTATCGTAGTCCTTTAGATAAGTAAGAGTGTCGAACCCAACGAGGAGCAGAAGGAAATGACAAGCGGTTTTCAGCAAGGTATTCTCTGCAAGTACTGAAATAAGTGGTAACGGATAGTTTTGTGATAGGATAAATTGCAACGAGCAACAAGTAACAAAAGTAAATAAAGTGCAGCAAGGTGTCCCAATCCTTTTTGTAGCAAAGGACAAGCCTGGACAAACTCTTATAGTAGGAAAAGCGCTCCCGAGGACACATGGGAATATCGTCAAGCTAGTTTTCATCACGCTCATATGATTCGCGTTCGATACTTTGATAATTCGATATGTGGGTGGACCGGTGCTTGGGTACTGCCCTTACTTGGACAAGCATTCCACTTATGATTAACCTCTATTGCAAGCATTCGCAACTACAACAAAAGTATTAAGGTAAACCTAACCATAGCATGAAACATATGGATCCAAATCATCCCCTTATGAAGCAACGCATAAACTAGGGTTTAAGCTTCTGTCACTCTAGCAACCCATCATCTACTTATTACTTCCCAATGCCTTCCTCTAGGCCCAAATAATGGTGAAGTGTTATGTAGTCGACGTTCACATAACACCACTAGAGGTTAGACAACATACATCTTATCAAAATATCGAACGAATACCAAATTCACATGACTACTAATAGCAAGACTTCTCCCTTGTCCTCAGGAACAAACGTAACTACTCACAAAGCATATTCATGTTCATAATCAGAGGGGTAATAATATGCATATAGGATCTGAACATATGATCTTCCACCAAATAAACCAACTAGCATCAACTACAAGGAGTAATCAACACTACTAGCAACCTACTAGCACCAATCCCGGACTTGGAGACAAGAATTGGATACAAGAGATGAACTAGGGTTTTGAGATGAGATGGTGCTGGTGAAGATGTTGATGGAGATTGCCCTGTCCCGATGAGAGGAGCGGTGGTGATGACGATGGTGATGATTTCCCCCTCCCGGAGGGAAGTGTCCCCGGCAGAATAGCTCTGCCGGAGCCCTAGATTGGTTCCGCCAAGGTTCCGCCTCGTGGCGGCGGAGTCTCGTCCCGAAAGGTTGCTTATGATTTTTTTCTCATCGAAAGACTTCATATAGGAGAAGATGGGCGTTGGAGAGCCACCAGGGAGCCCACGAGGTAGGGGGGCGCGCCCAGGGGGGAGGGGCGCGCCCCCCACCCTCGTGAGTAGAGTGTGGGCCCCTGGCCTTCATCTTTGGTGACGATTTTTCTTTGTTTATTTTAAGATATTCCGTGGAGTTTCAGGACTTTTGGAGTTGCGCAGAATAGGTCTCCAATATTTGCTCCTTTTCCAGCCAGAATTCCAGCTGCCGGCATTCCCCCTCTTCATGGTAAATCTTGTAAGATAAGAGAGAATAGCCATAAGTATTGTGACATATCGTGAAATAACAGCCCATAATGCGATAAATATCGATATAAAAGCATGATGCAAAATGGACGTATCAACTCCCCCAAGCTTAGACCTCGCTTGTCCTCAAGCGAAAAGCCGATAACAATAAATATGTCCTCATGTTTAGAAGTAGAGGCATCGATAAAAATAAAATACGGACATGAAGGCATCATGATTATTTCATAACAGCAACATATATAGATTTTGTCATATGATTACTCATGTTCAAGTGATGATGTTTTCACAAAGCCAAAGTATGAATCATAAACCTTATTGAGCACCAACAAATTATACCCTCAGTCATTAAAGCAATTGCAATTTATCATAACATCGGAAAGAGTCTATGTCAGAGCTTAAAAGCAAGTCCACATACTCAACTATCACTTAGTCCTTCATAATTGCTAACACTCACGCAATACTTGTGGTTACGGAGTTTTAACCGGACACAGAGAAAGATAGGGGCTTGTAGTTTTGCCCCACAACCTTTTACCTCAAGGGTAATGTCAACAATAATAATTCATGCTCCCCCACATCCAATTAGATATATATATCATGTTCTTTCCAACATGCTGAGCTTGCCAAAGGATAAAATGAAAAAGGAAAGGTGAAGATCACCGTGACTCTTCCATAAAGTAGAGGATAATAATAAAAGATAGGCCCTTCGCAGAGGGAAGCAGAGGTTGCCATGCGCTTTTATGGTTGGATGCACAAAATCTTAATGCAAAAGAACGTCACTTTATATTGCCCCTTGTATGTGAACCTTTATTATGCAGTCCGTCACTTTTATTGCGTCCACAACAAGTTCGTACAAAGCTTATTTCTCTGCACTAATAAGTCATGCATATTTAAAGAGCAATTTTTATTGCTTGCACCGATGACAACTTACTTGAAGGATCTTACTCAATCCATAGGTAGATATGGTGGACTCCCATGGCTAAACTGGTTTAAGGGTATTTGGAAGCACAAGTAGTATCTCTACTTGGTGCTGAGAATTTGGCTAGCATGAGGGGGAAAGGCAAGCTCCACATGTTAGAGGAACCATGACAACATACTTTATCTCAGATGTAAGAAAACATAACTCATTATGTTGTCTTCCTTGTCCAACATCAACTCTTTAGCATGTCATATTTTAATGAGTGCTCCCAATCATAAAAGATGTCAATGATAATATATCTATATGTGAAACCTCTCTCTCCTTATTACTTCCTATTAATTGCAACGATGACCAAAGCTATATTTGCCAACTACCAACAACTTTCAATCATCATACTCTTTTTATGTGAAGTCATTACTCTCAATAAGATTAATATGAACTCTTTGTTTCTATTTATTCTTTTCTTTATTCACCCAAGATCATGGCAAAGTAATCAAGCCCTTGACTCAACACTAATCTTTATTATATATAGCTCACAGACTCGATTGCATAGAGGGATCATAAAGCAAAACTCAAAACTAGATCGTGCCATGACTTTATTCTACTAAATCAAGATACTACTAATAGGATCGAACTAAGAAAAATGGTAAAGATAGGAGTTGTGATGGTGATACGATACCGGGGCACCTCCCCCAAGCTTGGCAGTTGCCAAGGGGAGTGCCCATACCCATGTGATTATATCTCCTTCTTTGTTGTTGGCGGTGGAGGTGTTGTTGATGATGGAAGCTTGTCGTCCACCTTCCATGGCATAGGCTCACCCTCATAGAAGGATGATCGAGTCTCCGGAATCCTCAAATCTGCAACGGAAACAGTTCGAAACGAAAACAGAGGATATTTGCGTGATACGGTCATCAAAACCTTCGGGAGAATATATAATGAATTTTTACCGACCAAAATACGTATCGTGCAAGAAAACGGAGTCCGGAGGGCACACGAGGTGCTCACGAGGTAGGGGGCGCGCCCAGGGGGTAGGGCGCTCCCTCCACCCTCGTGGAGGCCTCATGTCCTTCCCGAACTTCTACTTATTTTTCTATTTTTCTAAATATTCCAAAACGGAGAAATATTGCTTTAAAAATTGTTTTGGGGTCGGTTTACTTACCGTACCACATACCTATTCCTTTTTCGGAGTCTGGAACGTTCTGGAAAGTGTCCCTTGTGTATTCCTCCGGGGTTACGGTTTCAATAATATTGGTTTCAACATTTATGGGATTACCTGAGATATAATGTTTGATTCTTTGACCGTTTACCACCTTCGGATTTGTGCCTGCGAAGTTGTTGATTTTTATGGCACCGGAACGATAGACCTCCTCGATAACGTAAGGACCTTCCCATTTGGAGAGAAGTTTTCCTGCAAAAAATCTTAAACGAGAGTTGTATAGTAATACATAATCACCTACATTAAACTCACGCTTTTGTATCCTTTTGTCATGCCATCTTTTAACTTTTTCTTTAAATAACTTGGCATTTTCATAGGCTTGGGTTCTCCATTCATCAAGTGAGCTAATATCAAATAACCTCTTCTCACCGGCAAGTTTGAAATCATAGTTGAGCTCTTTAATAGCCCAATATGCCTTATGTTCTAATTCGAGAGGTAAGTGACATGCTTTTCCATAAACCATTTTATACGGAGACATACCCATAGGATTCTTATATGCAGTTCTATAGGCCCATAACGCATCATCAAGTTTCTTGGACCAATTCTTTCTAGACCTATTAACAGTCTTTTGCAAAATTAATTTGAGCTCTCTATTACTCAATTCTACTTGACCACTAGACTGCGGGTGATATGGAGATGCAATTCTATGATTAACGTCATATTTAGCAAGCATTTTACGGAAAGCACCATGAATAAAGTGTGAACCACCATCAGTCATTAAATATCTAGGGACTCCAAACCTCGGAAAAATAACTTCCTTAAGCATTTTAATAGAAGTGTTATGATCAGCACTACTAGTTGGAATAGCTTCTACCCACTTAGTAACGTAATCAACAACAACTAAAATATGTGTATATCCATTAGAGGCAGGAAAAGGTCCCATATAATCAAAGCCCCAAACATCAAATGGTTCAATAACAAGTGAATAATTCATAGGCATTTCTTGACGTCTACTAATATTACCAATTCTTTGACATTCATCACAAGACAAAACAAACTTACGGGCATCCTTGAAGAGAGTAGGCCAATAAAAACCAGATTGCAATACCTTATGTGCAGTTCTATCTCCAGCGTGGTGTCCTCCATAAGCTTCGGAGTGACACTTGCGTAGGATCTGTTCCTGTTCATGCTCAGGTACACAACGTCTAATAACACCATCTACTCCTTCTTTATAAAGATGTGGATCATCCCAAAAGTAATGTCTCAAATCATAAAAGAACTTTTTCTTTTGTTGGTATGTGAAGCTAGGTGGTATAAATTTAGCAACAATATAATTAGCATAATCAGCATACCATGGAGTGCTACGAGAAGTGCTTATGACATTTAATTGTTCATCAGGAAAGCTATCATCAATAGGTAGTGGGTCATCAAGAACATTCTCTAACCTAGATAAGTTGTCTGCAACTGGGTTCTCAGCTCCTTTTCTATCAACAATATGCAAATCAAATTCTTGCAGCAAGAGAACCCATCTAATAAGTCTAGGTTTAGCATCTTTCTTTTCCATAAGATATTTAATAGCAGCATGATCGGTGTGAATAGTTACTTTAGAATCAACAATATAGGGTCTGAATTTATCACAGGCAAACACAACTGCTAAGAGTTCCTTTTCAGTAGTAGCATAATTTCTTTGAGCATTGTCTAGAGTCTTACTAGCATAATGGATAACATTTAATTTCTTATCAACTCTTTGCCCTAGAACAGCACCTACAGCATAATCACTAGCATCACACATAATTTCAAAGGGTAAATTCCAATCAGGTGGCTGAACAATAGGTGCAGAGACTAATGCTTTCTTAAGTATTTCAAATGCTTCTACACAATCATCATCAAAGACAAATGGTACATCTTTTTGTAATAAATTAGTCAGAGGACGAGAGATTTTTGAGAAGTCCTTAATGAACCTCCTATAAAATCCAGCGTGACCAAGGAAACTTCTTATACCTTTGATGTCCTTGGGACATGGCATCTTTTCAATAGCATCAACCTTGGCTTTATCAACTTCAATACCTCTTTCAGAAACTTTGTGCCCCAAGACAATACCTTCATTAACCATAAAGTGGCACTTTTCCCAATTCAAGACAAGATTAGTTTCTTCACATCTCTGCAAAACTCGATCAAGATTGCTCAAGCAATCATCAAAAGAGGAACCATAGACGGAAAAGTCGTCCATGAAAACCTCACAAATCTTTTCACAAAAATCAGAGAATATAGCCATCATGCATCTTTGAAAGGTAGCAGGTGCATTACATAAACCAAAAGGCATACGTCTATAAGCAAAAGTACCAAAAGGGCATGTAAAAGTAGTCTTTGATTGATCTTTAGCCGACACAGGTATTTGAGAGAAACCAGAATAACCATCTAGAAAGCAATAATGTGTATGTTTGCATAATCTTTCTAGCATTTGATCAATAAAAGGTAAGGGGTAATGATCTTTCTTAGTAGCTTTATTTAACTTGCGGAAATCAATTACCATCCTATAACCTGTGATAATTCTTTGCGGGATCAATTCATCTTTATCATTAGGGACAACAGTAATACCTCCCTTCTTAGGGACACAATGGACAGGACTTACCCACTGACTATCAGCAACGGGATAAATTATACCTGCCTCCAGAAGCTTGAGTATTTCTTTTCTTACCACTTCTTTCATTTTAGGATTCAAACGTCGTTGAGGATCACGAACTGGTTTGGCATCCGCTTCCAAATTTATTTTATGTTGACATAGAGTGGGACTAATGCCCTTAAGATCATCAAGAGTATATCCAATAGCGGCACGGTGCTTCTTCAGAGTTTTCAATAATCTTTCTTCTTCATGCTCTGAAAGGTTAGCACTAATAATAACAGGATATATTTTCTTTTCATCAAGATAAGCATATTTAAGATTATCAGGCAACGGTTTGAGCTCAAACACGGGATCACCCTTGGGTGGAGGAGGATCCCCTAGGATTTCAACAGGCAAATTGTGTTGCAGAATAGGTTCCTGTTTAAAGAATACTTCATCTATTTCCCTTCTTTCATTCATGAACATCTCATTTTCATGGTCTAGCAAATAGTGTTCTAAAGGATCACTAGGAGGTACGGCAATAGAAGCAAGACCAATAATTTCATCCTTACTAGGCAATTCTTCCTCACGATGTTGTTTACTAAATTTAGAGAAATTAAACTCATGAACCATATCATCCAAGCCAACAGTAACAACATTCTTTTTGCAGTCTATCGTAGCATTAACAGTATTCAAGAAGGGTCTACCAAAAATAATGGGACAAAAGCTATCTTGTGGAGAACCAAGAACAAGGAAATCAGCGGGATATTTGGTTTTTCCACACAAGACTTCAACATCTCTAACAATTCCCATTGCAGATATAGTATCTCTATTGGCAAGTTTAATTGTAACATCAATATCTTCTAACTCAGCAGGTGCGATATCATGCATAATTTCTTTATATAAGTCAATGGGTATAACACTAGCACTAGCACCCATATCACATAAGCCATGATAACAATGATCTCCTATTTTAACAGAAATAACAGGCACGCCTACCACAGGTCTATGTTTATCTCTATCACAGGGTTTAGCAATTCTAGCAGTTTCACCAGAGAATTGAATGACATGCCCATCAATATTATCAGACAAGAGATCTTTAACAATAGCAATATTAGGTTCTACTTTGACTTGCTCAGGAGGTGTATAAGTTCTAGTATTGCTTTTACGAACAACAGTTGAAGCTTTAGCATGATCCTTTACTCTAACAGGGAAAGGTGGTTTCTCAACATAAGAGGTGGGAACAATAGGATCATTATAAGTGATAGTCTCTTCTTCAACTTTAATAGGTGCAGCTACTTTTACTTCTATGGTAGGATGATATTTAAACCACTTCTCCTTGGGGAGATCAACATAAGTAGCAAAAGATTCACAGAAAGAAGCTACTATCTCAGAGTCAAGTCCATATTCAGTGCTAAACTTACGGAAAATATCGGTATCCATAAAAGATTTAACACAATCAAACTTAGGTGTCATACCTGACTCCTTACCTTCGTCGAGGTCCCAATCTTCAGAGTTGCGTTTAATTCTATCCAATAAATTCCATCTGAATTCAATAGTCTTCATCATAAAGGAGCCAACACAAGAAGTATCAAGCATGGTTTGATTATTATGAGAAAGCCGAGCATAAAAACTTTGCATAATTATTTCTCTTGGAAGCTCATGATTGGGGCATGAATATAACATTGATTTAAGCCTCCCCCAAGCTTGAGCGATGCTTTCTCCTTCGCGAGGCCAAAAATTATATATATAATTGCAATCACGATGAACAAGATGCATAGGGTAATACTTTTGATGAAATTCCAATATCACTCTTTTATAGTTCCATGATCTCGTATCATCACATAGCCTATACCATGTCAATGCGTCTCCCTCCAAAGATAAAGGGAAAGCCTTCTTCTTAACAACATCATCGGGTATACCTGCAAGCTTAAATAATCCACAAATATCATCCACATAGCGTAGATGCTCGTCGGGATGCTTTGTTCCATCTCCTGTAAAAGTATTAGCCAGCAGTTTTTCCATAATACCCGAAGGAAATTCTAAAGGAGTTTCATTTTCAATAGGTTCAGTAGGTTGAGGAGCAACTCTTTGCTCTACTGGACGGGGTGAAGATACCCCGAACAAGCCCCTCAGAGATTCACTTTCCATAGTAACAAGTGACAGAAAATTTCAGCACACTATATAAATTTTTCCTTACCAAATTCCACTTACCAAAGGCGCTACACTCCCCGGCAATGGCGCCAGAAAAGAGTCTTGATGACCCACAAGTATAGGGGATCTATCGTAGTCCTTTCGATAAGTAAGAGTGTCGAACCCAACGAGGAGCAGAAGGAAATGATAAGCGGTTTTCAGCAAGGTATTCTCTGCAAGTACTGAAATAAGTGGTAACAGATAGTTTTGTGATAAGGATAAATTGTAACGAGCAACAAGTAACAAAAGTAAATAAAGTGCAGCAAGGTGGCCCAATCCTTTTTGTAGCAAAGGACAAGCCTGGACAAACTCTTATAATAGGAAAAGCGCTCCCGAGGACACATGGGAATATCGTCAAGCTAGTTTTCATCACGCTCATATGATTCGCGTTCGATACTTTGATAATTTGATATGTGGGTGGACCGGTGCTTGGGTACTACCCTTACTTGGACAAGCATCCCACTTATGATTAACCTCTGTTGCAAGCATCCGCAACTACAACAAAAGTATTAAGGTAAACCTAACCATAGCATGAAACATATGGATCCAAATCAGCCCCTTACGAAGCAACGCATAAACTAGGGTTTAAGCTTCTGTCACTCTAGCAACCCATCATCTACTTATTACTTCCCAATGCCTTCCTCTAGGCCCAAATAATGGTGAAGTGTTATGTAGTCGACGTTCACATAACACCACTAGAGGTTGGACAACACGCATCTTATCAAAATATCAAACGAATACCAAATTCACATGACTACTAATAGCAAGACTTCTCCCTTGTCCTCAGGAACAAACGTAATTACTCACAAAGCATATTCATGTTCGTAATCAGAGGGGTAATAATATGCATATAGGATCTGAACATATGATCTTCCACCAAATAAACCAACTAGCATCAACTACAAGGAGTAATCAACACTACTAGCAACCTACTAGCACCAATCCCGGACTTGGAGACAAGAATTGGATACAAGAGATGAACTAGGGTTTTGAGATGAGATGGTGCTGGTGAAGATGTTGATGGAGATTGCCCTCTCCCAATGAGATGAGCATTGGTGATGACGATGGTGATGATTTCCCCCTCCCGGAGGGAAGTGTCCCCGGCAGAACAGCTCTGCCGGAGCCCTAGATTGGTTCCGCCAAGGTTCCGCCTCGTGGCGGCGGAGTCTCGTCCCGAAAGGTTGCTTATGATTTTTTTCTCATTGAAAGACTTCATATAGGAGAAGATGGGCGTCGGAGAGCCACCAGGGGGCCCACGAGGTAGGGGGCGCGCCCCCCACCCTCGTGAGCAGAGTGTGGGCCCCCTGGCCTTCATCTTTGGCGACGGTTTTTCTTTCTTTATTTTAAGATATTCCGTGGAGTTTCAGGACTTTTGGAGTTGCGCAGAATAGGTCTCCAATATTTGCTCCTTTTCTAGCCAGAATTCCAGCTGCCGGCATTCCCCCTCTTCATGGTAAACCTTGTAAGATAAGAGAGAATAGCCATAAGTATTGTGACATATCGTGAAATAACAGCCCATATTGCGATAAATATCGATATAAAAGCATGATGCAAAATGGACGTATCAATGTGTTTTGATGTACCAAAGATAGTTCAGAGTCCCGGATATGATCATGGACATGACGAGGAGTCTCGAAATGGTCGAGACATAAAGATTGATATATTGGACGGCTATATTCGGACACCAGAAGTGTTCTGGGTGATTTCGGAGAAAACCGGACTGCCAGAGGGGTTACGAGAACCCCACGGGGAAGTATTGGGCCTTAGTGGGCCTTAGGGGAGAGAGAGGACAGCAGCCCAGGAGGTGGCGCCCCCCCCCAGGGGAGTCCGAATAGGACTAGGGGAGGGGGCGCGGCCCCTCTTTCCCTCTCCCTCTCCCTCTCCTTCCTTCCCCCTTCCCCTCCTAGTTGGACTAGGAAAGGAGGAGTCCTACTCCTACTAGGAGGAGGACTCCTCCCCTCCTTGGCGCGCCCCAAGGGCCGGCCAGCCTCCCCCTTGCTCCTTTATATACGGGGGCAGGGGGCACCCTAGAACACACAAGTTGACATTGTTTAGCCGTGTGTGGTGCCCTCCTCCATAGTTACACACCTCGGTCATATCGTCGTAGTGCTTAGGCGAAGCCCTGCGCCGGTAACTTCATCATCACCGTCAGCACGCCGTCGTGCTGACGAAACTCTCCCTCGGCCTCAACTAGATCAAGAGTACAAGGGACGTTCCCGAGGTGAACGTGTGCTGATCGCGGAGGTGCCATACGTTCGGTGCTAAGATCGGTCGGATCGTGAAGACGTATGACTACATCAACCACGTTGTCATAACGCTTCCGCTTTCAGTCTACGAGGGTACGTGGACACACTCTCCCCTCTCATTGCTATGCATCACCATGATCTTGCATGTGCGTAGGATTTTTTTTGAAATTACTACGTTCCCCAACACTCCGAACAAGGATTCGAGGGCAAGTGGTGCATTTTTATTCTCGGCTTTGAGTGTTTTGTCGAGGTCACTCGAGATAGTAATGATCCTGTGTGGGCCCGACATTTTAAGCTTCACATAGCCGTAATGCTGCATTGCTTGGAACTTGGAGAAGGCGTCTTGTCCCAGAAGAGCATGGTACCCACTCTTAAAAGGAGCAATGTGGAACATAACTTATTCGGATCGGTAATTATCCGGGGTCCCGAAGACCACATCCTAGGTTATTTCCTGGTGCAGCGTGCTTCTCTCCCAGGTATGATATCTTTGAGGGCGGTGCTACTCTATTCTATGCATGATTTATCAATTTGCATTCTGTCAAGAGTGCCTTTGTATATTAGATTTAAGCTACTGCTTCCGTCCATGAGTACCTTTCAAAGACGGTAGCCGCCCACAATTGGGTCAAGGACAAGTGCGGTGAGACACCTGTTTGGGGTCGACCTCAGCTAATCTTTATGATCAAAAGTGATCGGCTTGTTTATCCACGCGCCTCGAGTTGGCACCTGCCGAATAGAATTAACTTCCGGTAGGGCCCGTTCGTGCTGGTTGTTGGACGTGAAAGTCTCGTAGATCATCATGATTTCGTCCTCGCCCGGGGACTCTTTTGCGTGAACAGGGGTACCTGCCGGGAGGCTGGGTCTGCCTTTAGCCACCTGCCTTACCACCCAACAGTCTCGAAGGCTGTGAGTTGGGCAGGAATTGAGTAGAATAGCATGTATCGAGCATGTCTTGTCTAGGAGGCCGTCAAGGGTAGTCCCGGGGTGACCAGAAGTTTTCTTCTTCTTCCGAGGTCGCTCGGTCGGTATGTTCCGCGTACAATCGCGTATTGAATTGTGTTCGCAGATCGAATTTGTGTTTTTTCCTGGCCAGCCATCTTCGATTGGGCAGAATTTGGACACCAGATCGGACAATTCTGGGAGTGTTTGAACACACTGGATGGTGAGGGCGTTCGAAACGCCTTTATCCTTGCATCCGCGCTAGAAAGTTGTTATGATATCTGAGTCTTGGTATTCTGATATATTATTTTTGAGTGGCAAGAACCTAGCCTAGAACTATCTGATTGATCCGTCGGAGAGTTGCTGCACGTAAGCTAGATCCTAGACATCTGATGGGCCCAAGTCCTCGGGGCAATATTCGATGCGGGAGGTGGGTGGGTGATTTTTGATCTCTAGGGATCACGGGCTCGAAGCTCTAGCATCCTCATCCCATGACAGGCCTGTGGCCGTCGGAAAGGCCGGACTGATTTGAAGATCAGTTTCATCGGTTGCGTCTAGCTGGCCGCTATCCGAGTCACTTTCCAAAGAGTACCTTGGCCCTTCGCCCTTCTGAGGGGGTTCGACATGGGTCGGAGAGGAGCATATGTCGCTTCTAGCTCGTAAAGGTGGAAAGGTGTTTCCATGGCAGAAGTTCCAGGCATGGAGATTGAACTCGGGAGATTGGTGTTGTTAACCGAGATCCCAACGGGACTCTCAGTGAAAGCACCAGTATCAATGTGAAAACCGGCAGACCTCGGGGTAGGGGGTCCCGAGCTGTGGATCTCGGAAAGATGGTAACAGGAACAAGGAGACAATGTTTACCTAGGTTCGGGCCCTCTTGATGGAGGTAAAACCCTACGCCCTACTCTTATTTATATTGATGGAGATGTATCAAGTATAGAGTTGATCTACCTAGAGATCGTTAGATGTGTACTAACTCTAGGGCTAGGTGAATGTGATTGTGTTGAAGTCCCCTTTACGGGCTAAACCCCTTGGCTTATATACACGCTAGGTAGGGCATCTAGGCTTACAAGGTCGGTAACTTGGTGTGGAGGCGGCAGGAGAATTCTTGGAGTACATGTCAAGTCTTCGACAGCGGCAGTCTTGATCTCGCCTCCAGCGTATGGCTTCCAGAGTCCATCTTGAGAAGAATGAGGGCCCACCGGCCCATCCGGAGGAGTATGGGCGACTAGGTTTGCATCCCCTAATCCAGGACACTGTCACCATTAAATTTGTTTTTGATTTTTGCCGAGAATACCCTGAATATCATTTCTCTGTGAAACTTCACACGTGAGTAGCGCACAACCATGTATGTAACAAAAAAAGATTCATAGCTGATTGATTTTCTAGCATTTTTTTAATTTTTTACTATTCAAAGTAGGTGTGTGTGGAACCATGTTCCAAAAGTCTGTGTCCGAAAGAAAAACAAGAATAGTAAGGAAGACTTAACATAGGTGCTCATGGGCCTGACACAGATAAATGCATATCTAGACATGGGTTTATATGAAGGGAAGTCCAATATGGCGACCCGTGTGCACGGTGAAGCGGAAACACGCGCCCTGTTGTGCCGGGCCATCTGTGGGGCATGACGCCCCCTATTTTTTCCTTCTTTTTCAGGAAATAAAATGATCATGTTGAAAAATTCTTCGAGAAAGCATAAAATGATCAAACGTGAAAAAAATGTTCATGATTTTAAAAAAATGTTTGTATATTCAAATAATGTCCACAGTTTTTAAAAATGTTAGTATATTCAGAAAATTTTCATGAATTAGAATTTTCCCTAATTCATATAATGTGAATTTTCATAAAAAGTTGACAGAAAACGAAGAAACGTTTCTAAATTTCAATAGTTGTTCCCAAAAAATTCAAAATACTTCATTGGTTCAAAAATGTTCATGCATTTAAAAAAAACAGAAAACAAAAAAAATGTTCATGAAATTGAAAAATTGTCCCCAAAATTCAAGAACTATTGGCAGATCCAAAAAATGTTCACAAGTTTTAAGAAGCGTTCACAGTTTAGAAAAATGTTCACAAATTATTGAAAAAAGTTCATGAATTAAAAAAATGTTCATGAACTTTTTAAAAATTACTTATGATTTCATAAAAATATTCTTGAACTAAAAAAAAGTTCATAATTTCGGAAAAGTTCACAGTTTAAAAAATGTGAACGATTTCAAAAAACATTCAGTAATTTGATAGATGATCGCAAAAATAAATAATAAATAAATAAATAAAACAGGAATGAAATGGAAAATAAAAACAAAGCAGGAAAACCAGAAAAGAAACAAAAATTAAAAAGTAAAAAGGAAAAAAAGGAAAAACCAAAATGGGCTGCCCAAAAACTGGCTCGGGGGTCGACCTATGGGCCAAATAAACATCGCCCTATGTGAACACAATAACTGAACTTTACGAAAATCATACCTCTAGGATAAAAAAGAACGTAAAAAACACTGGTGCATATAGAAGACAAGTAGAAACACTGGTACCATCCCTGCATGAACTATGGTTTTTTTTTTGAGAATGCATGAACTATGGTTTTAACAACGCCTCGTTTCTAGCCATCACATATTGTATGATTCTGTAGAAAATAATCTTCTCTTTTGTTTTTTTCTATAGGGTACTGTCATTATTATTGGGGGAAAAGTTCTTACTAGCTACATGATAATATGAACCTTCTAGATATTACATGAAAAAAAATTGAATGCCCAATTTTCAAATCCTAGATCCGCCATTGGCCAGAAGTGTGGGCTTTGTAGGCATAAAGCAAGGGTGCACAGTATTTTTGGCAAAATGTGCATTCTTGGTTTCACGAGCAAAAGCACTTTGCGCCCTATAACTTGCACACTATCCATGAGCGCAATGTGAAGTCGTTGGCCCATCTATAGTATACCATCTCAAACTCCGCATGAAGTATTGCAGTGAGATCGCATGGGTGGAAAGAGGATGGCCACCGGCGAATCAATCATGAAGATCATAATTTTTTCTCTTGTTGCTCTACATGTTGGTCAATTTATTGATTTACACAACGGGGTGCAGGCCATTCATGTTGATGATCACCTAATTGTATAGCCCGGATGCACGGTTGCGCTGTATCAAACAACAGAGGCAGCGCATTCTTGTTGATGCGTTGTTGGATGAAGCTCAAGGGGCAGAGTGTGCGGATGAACAACACTTCGTGCCCTGCAACTTGTTGAACATCCATTATTTTGAATGTAATAGTTATATATGTGAACTATTGTTGCACTAGAATGTTTGCATGCTGTTTATGACCGAATTATGTTTTTTTCTATAATTTTTTTGAGTGCTATGGACATAAGGGGAAATTAAGGGGCGGACATTTGGTGCACATAGTTGGATGGCCGACTCCTGTATACGTGTTCAGGCGTGTCCATGAACGTTTAGTGTGTCAAATTTAAAATACGCAGTTGGAGATGCCCTTATTACAAGCTCTTGGGCAAAAGGAAATACTCTTATTAAAAGATGCAAAAGTCAACCAACTATGAATCCGTGACACGATGCTATGCGGGGTGCAGCGGCGCTATGGTGGATCTCCTTCCCGCTGCAGCCCCTCTCTCTCTCTCTCTCTCTACACTTGGTGGCTTGTGGTCTCGGTCGTCGGTGCGTTGCTGGGGCTGGTAGAGGTGGATTCGGACCGGAGAAAACTCTGGATGACTTGCTCATCCCGACGGTGGCGACGACCAAATTTGCCGCTCTCCTCCTTGCAGGTGCCGTCGAGGTCCCTCCCCTACACCCTGACCCCAGGCCCGGGTGAAGAACCAGAATCTCCTCAGATTGGGCGGCGGCGGCACTACGTGTGTTGTGACCTTCTTGGAGGCGCCGTCTAGGGAGTTCGGGTGCTCGGTTAGAGGAACTGCAAGCGGAGGGGATGGGACTAGTGGCAGCAGGAGGTGTTCGCGAAGGAGGAGCAGCATGACATCTGGCACGTCGACAACGTCAAGTCTCGTTGGCATGGAGTAGCGGGTCTTGGTGGTGGATGCGTGTTGATAGACGAGCGCATGATGGTGGCGCTATTTGGCGTCGTGGTGGTGTCGACATCAGTTGAGCCTCGCAAGGTCGATGTGTCGGTACTTGCTCTGAAGATGGATCGGTGGAAGACAGTGGCGGCGGTCTTTGCAGCGTGCGCGTGTGGTGACCACTGAAAGTGCGCCGGACCAGTGTGTGCCTCGGACCCGGCAATGCGGCTTGGTTGGGGCCTCTGGCTTTAGATGTTATGCTTTGGTGTGAGGTTTGGGTATTGCGGCTCAGATAATCTGCCTCCCTTCATCAAGTTGATAGAAATAGCGACAGATGTTACTGAGATGGTGGCTTCAGACTTATTAATGTATTACTTCCTCTGTCTCAAATATAAGAACATTTTTAACACTATATTAGTGTCAAAAACGTTCTTATATTATGAGACAGAGGGAGTACTTTTTAAGATCTTGATGAATAATTAATAAAATGGATGCATACATCGCCATGATGGAATGCAGAGGCCGAGGTGTTGGATATTCCATGATTTCCAACACGTGGGTCATCCTCCTTTTTGAAAAAAAGCTGTGAATCCGTGAGTAGGAGAAATCAAAGTGCTGACCAATCAGGAGAAGAAGGATGTTCCTGTTCCGTTCACGAGTGGCAGTGCCGTACGTGTCCGATACGGACTCAACCCACGTAGGATCAGCCGGCCGAGTCGGCCTGGCCCTTGCCTCGTTCGAACCTATATATATGTATCACACATGTATGCCAATGCATCGCGCTGCAGCACCTCCCACGCACACGCACGCTTGACTACGTACCTAGAGTTATTCCCCGTCCGTGTTTGATCGCTTGATTGATCGACAGAGCCAGAAGAAGCGATCAATGGCAGCCGTGGAAACTGGGGAAGTCGTCAAGGCGACAGCTCTCGCAATCACATCACCAGCCGACGACATGAAGAGCGACGGCACCCAAGAGCTACAGTCGTCGCCGGCCAACCTCTCCCTGGAGGACGATGAGGATGACGAGGAGGAGGTCTTGATCCGCAGCTTGGAGTACGACCTGTCGATGCGTCTCATCGTGGCGCACCAGATCCAGACGCTCAAGCTGGACATGAAGATGGAAATCGACATCTACAGGTCCCTCCTCCGCGATCACGACGGCGAGTGCGACAGGCTGGCGGCCCGTCGGACGTCGTCGGACGACGTCAAGGAGGAGGAGGATGAGGACGACGGATTCGCCGATGCCAAGGAGGAGGAGGACGACGAGGACCTCGGATTGGCCGATGCCAAGGAGGAGGAGGAGGAGGAAGAGGAGACCACCGCGCTGAGGCAGTTCGGAGACATGTACGCCAAAGCCATCGATGTGGACCGTCGCTTGGAAGAGTTCGACGAGATCGTGCGGGTGCACTACGACCCCGACCTGGACAACGAGGCGCGCAGGGCCACCGTCGCGCGGCTGTGGCGCCGCCTGGAGAAGGAGCTCGACGACAGGGCCGAGACCGTCGTCTCCGGGGCATTCAAGTACACGTTTGCACCACTCGAGCCAAGGCTTGGCTCATCAACTTGTGCCTAGAGTCAACAAATTTGCGTATAGGGTAGGTAGCAAACATCTAATCTAATCTATGCATATGGGGTTGTGAAATTAGTAGTAAGTCACAAGCAGAATTGTACTAATGATTTTTTAATATTTTTTCCAACAAGGAGAAAAGTAGCAGCACTGTAATTGTAATTCGACAAGCACACACATCAGCACTACTCTTCTTTCAACACTTCGTTCCACTCCTCTAAGACATCTCCAGGCGCGCAACGCGGCGCGCTAAAAAAATGTTTACAGCCCCTGAAACTGAGTTTTTGCGCGCCGCGGAGCGCTGGCTCCAGCGGCGGCTGCAAAATATAGCGCGCGCGAGCCGCTCCAGCAGACGCGCTACATTTGTTCTCTTTTCAACTACGACTTGATACACATTCGGCTCCGACTGTATAGGCATAGATAAAACGATAGATTAAAAACGATACATAGATAGATAGATAGTACATAGGTAGATTAAAAACGATCGATAAAAAACGATAAATAGATAGTGCATAGATAGTTCATAGCCTCCTCCTACGATAGATAAAAAAACTACTCGTCGTCCTCCTCCTCCGACTCGAACTCCACCTCGGTGATGTCCTCCTCCGACGTCACAACGAAGGCGTCAAGGTTCCGCTCGTCTTTGGAGTCCCAGGACGACACTTCTCCTAGCTCGATGTTGAATTCAGCGGCCGCCTTCCGCATACGCCGGTCCCCGTGATAGGCGGCTCGCTCCGCCCTCCTCTCCGCCCTCCTCTACGCGAAGAACTGCTACTCGTTGATGACGTCCTACGGGAAGCGTTGGGGCCACAACGCCATGGCTTCCTCATCCATCTCGGCGAGGATGAGACGGCGCTTCCGCCTCCGGTTCTCGCGATGATCCTCGTCGGTGATAAGCCGCGGGGGAGGCGCCAGCTCCAGCGCCAGCTCCCGCGTCGGCACCACAGGGAAGTTCATGTCTCTCCGGGACCACCGAAGGTGCCACGCCGCCGCGTCGTACACGCGGGCGGCCTCGTGGACGGTGTCGAAGGTACTGAGGCCGAGGCGCATGTCGCCAGACCGAATCTCGGTGGAGAAGGCGCCGAAGGGGCGAGTGCGGAGGCCGCAGTAGCCCGAAGCTCCCCGGCGGCTCGGCGGCATGGTGGCGCGGTGGTGGCGTCGGCAGTGAGGCGAGAAAGCGGTAGAGTAAGCGGGGAGAGAGCTGCAGAGCGCGCGTGGTGAGGTGGAGAGCGATGGAAGGACGCGTGGCGGGCACTGCATTTTATAGGTGCGCCGGACGCCACGCGCCAAAACTAGCGCTCGCCTGGCCGCCTTTTCGCATGCGCGCAATCTTTTCCCGCGCGCCTGAGTTTTCAAGCCGCTGTTGGAGCGCGCGATACCGCTCTATGGGCCCTAAAATCGCATTTTACTGGGCGCGCGTTTTTTGCGGCCACTGGAGATGCTCTAAGTATCCTCGGATGCGGTCGTTCGGGATGATTGTGCTTGACACCGTCTCGTTTGTCAGAGGACAAATGTGTCCCTTCTTCTCGAACCAGCCCTTCAGGAAGTGCCCTCGAATGTCCAAAAACAAAATAATTTGTATCGCATCGTTTATTTCACTACTCAAAAGAAACTACATGCAAACAGAAGTTCAACCACAATGCTTACCTTCCCTGTAGCAATTGTCACCGGATCTGCCATGAGCTCATCAGACAACCGGACATGTCAGATATCCGGGAATTATAACCACCGCTGTACTCCTTATTATGCCGATGTGGAGCTATACATGTGTGTACTATTTGTTTCCCTTCCTGATTTCGTTGTGGAGCTATGTTTTTTATTTACGCATTTTCCACTATGCCGATGTTGCTTTTTGTTGTCGCATATGTTTGCGTGTTGTGTTGGCCTAATTTCTAGGCGTGTTTCTTTCCATGCGGCATACAAGTCCTCACTGCCCTCTCAGAGAAGTCATCACCGATATTCTGTAAGGCTAACACATCTGAAACAGGACAGTTGGCTTCAACTTTCATAGCAGAACTTCTGCAAGTGAGGAACTGTGATTCCAAGCATGAAGAATCTTATGCGTTGCTACATTCTTGCCCGCTTCCTTCTTTCACGACCATTACAATATGTTAGAGAAAGAAGAGAAATGATGGCATGCCTACGCTTGGACAAACGTCCGCACTTGCATACAAGGCTGATGGACGTGATGGCCACATGCAGTGGGACCGACGCTCCACGCGGCCAACTGGTGTGTCGGTCTCCATTAAATCCTGATGTGATTGATTTCATTTGGCATGCTCGAAGAAGAGGAACGTAGTTGTTTGTCGCTATCCATATTGCTGATTGAAAAGCATGAGACACTTGTATTGACCGATGACAGTGCCACATAGAAGAGGGTGCCCTGTCTACCCCTAAACACGAATCTCAATGAATCCGGGGGTTGGCAAGGACATGACACCTGCTTTTGAAGGCTGAGGAAGTCCTGGACTAGGGGGTGTCCGGACAGCCGGACTATCATCGTCCGCCGGACTCCAAGACTACGAAGATACAAGATTGAAGACTCCGTCCCGTGTCCGGATGGGACTTTCCTTGGCGTGGAAGGCAAGCTTGTACGGATATGTAGATCTCCTACCATTGTAACCGACTCTGTGTAACCCTAGCCCTCTCCGGTGCCTATATAAACCGGAGGGCTTTAGTCCGTAGGACACAACATACATTACAACAATCATACCATAGGCTAGCTTCTAGGGTTTAGCCTCCTTGATCTCGTGGTAGATCCACTCTTGTACTACATATATCATCAATATTAATCAAGCAGGACGTAGGGTTTTACCTCCATCAAGAGGGCCCGAACCTGGGTAAAACATCGTGTCCCTTGTCTCCTGTTACCATCCGCCTAGACGCACAGTTCTGGACCCCGTACCCGAGATCCGCCGGTTTGACACCGACAAAGGCCGTTAAACAAAAGTGACATCCTTATGGACTCAACAAACCGCCAAGTTTTTCGCCTATGCCCAATAGATCCCGAGATGATTGACTTCATTTGGCATGCTTGAAGAAGAGGAGCGTACCGATTCACTGGAGACACGTGGAGAGAGGGGGCATGACAACCCGATTCGATGAACTGTCTTCTTTGCCGTTGGCATTTTATATGTGAAAACATTGACTATAGCTTTTCGGTTTTGCGAAGTTGGCCTTTCGTGAAGGAAATATGGCCTAGAGGCAATAATACAGTTGTTATTTTATATTTCCTTATTCAGGATAAAGATTTATTATTCATGCTAGAATTGTATTGATTGGAAACTTAAATACATGTGTGAATACATAAACAAATACCGTGTCCCTAGTAAGCCTCTACTAGACTAGCTCGTTGATCAAAGATGGTTAAGGTTTCCTAACCATGGACAGGGGTTGTCATTTGATAACGGGATCACATCATTAGGAGAATGATGTGATGGACAAGACCCATCCATTAGATTAGCATATTGATCGTTCAGTATTATTGCTATTTCTTTCTTCATGTGAAATACATATTCCTTCGACTATGAGATTATGCAACTCCTAGATACCGGAGGAATGCCTTATGTGCTATCAAACGTCACAACGTAACTGGGTGATTATAAAGATGCTCTACAGGTATCTCCAAAGGTGTTTGCTGAGTTGGCATAGATCGAGATTAGGATTTATCACTCCGAGTATCGGAGAGGTGTCTCTGGGCCCTCTCGGTAATACATATCGTAAGAAGTCTTGCAAGCAAAGTGACTAATGAGTTAGTTGCAGGATGATGTATTACGGAATGAGTAAAGAGACTTGCTGGTAACGAGATTGAACTAGGTATGAAGATACCGATAATCAAATCTCAGGCAAGTAACATACCGATGGACAAAGGGAATTACGTATATTGTCATAACGGTTCAACCAATAAAGATCTTCGTAGAACATGTAGGAGCCAATATGAGCATCCAGGTTCCACTATTGGTTATTGACCGGAGAGGTGTCTCGGTCATGTCTACATAGTTCTCGAACCCGTAGGGTCCGCAAGCTTAACGTTCGTTGACGATATAGTATTATATGAGTTATGTGATTTGGTGACCGAATGTTGTTCGGAGTCCCAGCTGAGATCGCAGACATGACGAGGAGTCTCGAAATGGTCAAGAGGTAAAGATTGATATATAGGACGATGATATTGGGACACCGGAAGTGTTCCGGAGGGTATCAGGTACATATCGAATCACCGGAAGGGGTTCCGGGCACCCCTGGCAAAAGATATGGGCCTTATGGGCCAAGAGGGGAAACACACCAGCCACAAGGGGCCGGTGCGCCCCCTATATGGGCTGGCCAAGGTGGAGAAGGAAAGGGGAAGATGGAAAGGAAAGAAAGGGGATAGGATTCCCCCTTCCTCCCCCCTTCCCCCTCTTTCCTTCCCCCTCCGATATATATGGCAGGGGGGCGGCTTGGGTGCAGCCCAAGTAGAATTTGGTCCTATTTGGGTCGCACTATTCGTCACCCTGGGTGAGGAATAGTTATTCTTCACCCCTCTCTATTTTAACATCAATGCACCGTAATTTTACGTTTCTTAAATTTTATCTTATTTTAGACGTAAAAAGAGAACGTAAGAAAATATATAATTGCCGTAAAAAATATTTTATGTTACGTAAATTACAAATGTAAAACATAGTGTAAAATGTACATAAAATGTAATTTTTCTGGTCTTCTGACTTTTTATGCCAATTTTTACGCAGTGAATCAATATGGATGTAACTATTTGTATTTGAAACATAATTTATTTGTGAAATGATCGTAATATTACCTCGGGTGAAGAATAACTTATTCTGCACCCCGGGTGATGAATAGTAACAATATATATATATATATATATATATATATATATATATATATATATATATATATATATATATATGGGGGGCGCCTAGCACACCCCAGACAATTGCCTAGCCGTGCGCGGTGCCCCTCTCCATCGTTTACACCCCTGGTCATATTTTCGTACTACTTAGGCGAAGTCCTACGGAGATCACTTCACCATCATCGTCACCACACCGTCGTGCTGATGGAACTCATCTACTACATCGACGTCTTGCTAGATCAAGAAGGCGAGGGACGTCACCGAGCTGAACGTGTGCAGAACGCGGAGGTGTTGTGCTTTTGGTACTTGATCGGCCGAAGCGCGAAGAAGTTCGACTACATCAACCGCGTTGTTTAACTCTTCCGCTTACGGTCTACGAGGGTACATAGACACACTCTCCCCCTCGTTGCTATGCATCTCTATGGATATATCATTGTGTGTGTGTAGAATTTTTTTTGTTTTCCATGCAACGATTCCCAATAGTGGTATCAGAGCCAGGTTTATGCGTAGATGATATGCACGAGTAGAACACAAAGAGTTGTGAGCGGTGATAGTCATACTGCTTGCCACCAATGTCTTATTTTGTATTGTGGGATGAAGCGGCCCGGACCAACCTTACATGTCCACGTACATGAGACTGGTTCCACCGACAGACATGCAACTAGTTTTGCAAAAAGGTGGCTGGCGGGTGTCTGTTTCTCCTACTTTAGTTGAATCGAATTTGACTACGACCAATCCTTGAAGAAGGTTAAAACAATAAACTTGACGAAACACCATTGTGGTTTTATGCGTAGGTCAGAACGGTTCTTGCTAGAAGCCCGTAACAGCCACGTAAAACTTGCAACAACAAAGTAGATGACGTCTAACTTGTTTATACATGGTATATTGTGATGTGATATGGTCAAGATATGATGAGATATACATTATTGTATGAGATGATCATGTTTTGTAAGATATCTGCAGCAGGAGCCGTATGGTTGTCTCTTTATTGTATGGAATGCACACGCCATGTAATTGCTTTACTTTATCGCTATGAGTTAGCAATAGTTGTAGAAGCAATAGTTGGCGAGACGACCATGATGCTACGATGGATATCAAGGTGTCGAGCCAGTGATGATGGAGATCATGATGATGCTTTGGAGATGGAGATCAAAAGCACAAGATGATGGTCATATCATGCCACATATTTTGATTGCATGTGATGTTTATCTTTTCTGCATCTTATTTTGCTTAGTACGGCGGTAGCATTATAAGATGATCCCTTCACTAAATTTCAAGGTATAAGTGTTCTCCCTGAGTGTGCATGGTTGCGACAGTTCATCGTGTTGAGACACCACGTGATGATCGGGTGTGATAGACTCTACGTTCACATACAACGGGTGCAAGACAGTTTTACACATGCGGAATACTCGGGTTAAACTTGACGAGCCTAGCATGTACAGACATGACCCCGGAACACTGGAGACCGAAAGGTCGAACATGAGTCATATAGTAGATATGATCAACATAGAGATGTTCACCATTGATGACTACCCCATCTCACGTGATGATCGGACATGGGTTAGTTGATTTGCATCACGTATCACTTAGACAACTTGAGGGATGCTGATTTAAGTGGGAGTTCATTAGTAATTTGATTAATTGAACTTAAATTTATCATGAACTTAGTCTTAATAGTTTGTGCATATCTATGTTGTAGATCAATAGCTCGCGATATAGCTCCCCTATTTTTGATATGTTCCTAGAGAAAACTAAGTTGAAAGATGATGATAGCAATAATGTGGACTAGGTCCATGATCTGAGGATTATCCTCATTGCTAAACAGAAGAATTATGTACTTGATGCACCGCTAGGTGACAGACCTATTGCAGGAGCAGATACAGACGTTATGAATGTTTGGCAAGCTCGATATGATTACTACTTAATAGTGTAGTGCTCCATACTTTAGGCTTAGAATCGGGACTTCAAAGACGTTTTGAATGGCACGGAGCATATGAGATGTTCTAAGAGCTGAAATTGGTACTTTAGACTCATGCCTGTGTCGAGAGGTATGAGACCTCTAACAAATACTTTGCCTACAAGATGGAGGAGAATAGCTCAGCCAATGAGCATGTGCTCAGAAAGTCTGAGTACTACAATCGCTTGAATCAAGTGGGAGTTAATCTTCCAGATAAGATAGCGATTTATAAGAGTTCTCTAGTCACTATCACCAAGCTACTAGAACTTCGTGATGAACTATAATGTGCAAGGGATAACGAAAAAGATTTCCGAGCTCTTCGCGATGCTGAAATCGGCGAAGGTAGAAATCAAGAAAGAGCATCAAATATTGATGGTTAACAAGACCACTAGTTTCAAGAAAAAGGGACAAGGGAAAGAAAGGGAACTTCAAGAAGAATGGAAAGCAAATTGCTACTCCCGTGAAGAAGCCCAAAGCTAGACCCAAGCCTGAAACTGAGTGCTTCAACTGCAAAGGAAATGGTCACTGGAACCGGAACTGCCCCAAATACTTGGCGGATAAGAAGGATGGCAAGATGAACAAAGGTATATTTGATGTACATGTTATTGATGTGTACTTTACTAGTGTTCATAGTAGCCTCTGGGTATTTGATACCGGTTCAGTTGCTAAGATTAGTAACACAAAACAGGAGTTGCAAAATGAACAAGGACTAGTTAAGGGCGATGTGACGATGTGTGTTGTGATTCCAAGGTTGATAAGATCACCATCGCACACTCCTTGTACCTTCGAGATTAGTGTTGAACCTAAATAAATGTTATTTGGTGTTTGCGTTGAGCATGAATATGATTGGATCATGTTTATTGCAATATGGTTATTCATTTAAGTCAAAGAATAATTGTTGTTCTGTTTACATGCATAAAACCTTCTATGGTCATACACCCAATATAAATGGTTTATTGAATCTAGATCATAGTGATACACATATTCATAATATTGATGCCAAAAGATGCAATGTTGATAATGATAGTGCAACATATTTGTGGCAATACCATTTAGGTCATATTGGTGTAAAGCGCATGAAGAAACTCCATGTAGATGGACTTTTGGAATCACTTGATTATGAATCATTTGATACTTGCAAACCATGCCTCATGGGCAAGATGACTAAAACTCCATTCTCCAAAACAATGGAGCGAGCCAATGACTTATTGGAAACAATACATACCGATGTATGCGGTCCAATGAGTGTTGAGGCACGCATCGGGTATCATTATTTTTTGACCTTCACAGATGATTTGAGCAGATATGGGTATATCTACTTAATGAAACATGAGCCTGAAACATTCGAAAAGATCAAAGAATTTCAGAGTGAAATGGAGAATCATCATAACAAGAAAATAAAGTTTCTACGATCTGATCGTGGAGGCGAATATTTGAGTTACGAGTTTGGACTTCATTTAAAACAATGTGGAATAGTTTCACAACTCTCACGCCACCTGGAACACCACAGCGTAATGTTGTGTCCGAACGTCGTAACTGTACTTTAATAAATATGGTACGATCTATGATGTCTCTTACCGATTTACCACTATTGTTTTGGGGTTATGCATTAGAGACAGATGCATTCACATTAAATAGGGCACCGTGTAAATCCTTTGAGACGACACCATATGAACTGTGGTTTGGCAAGAAACCTAAGCTATCGTTTATTAGAGTTTGGGGTTGCGACACTTATGTCAAAAGGCTTCAGCCTGATAAGCTCGAACCCAAATCGGAGAAGTGCATCTTCATAGAATACCCTAAGGAAACAATTGGGTACAACTTCTACCACAGATCCGAAGGCAAGATCTACGTTGCCAAGAATGAAACCTTTCTAGAGAAGGAGTTTCTCTCGAAAGAAGTGAGTGGGAGGAAAGTAGAACTTGATGATCTAATTGTACATTCTCTCGAATTTGAGAGTAGCACATCAGAGAAATCCGTTCCCATGATGCCTACGCCAACTAGAGAGGAAGCTAAAGATGATGATCATGAAACTTCGGATCAAGTTACTGAAGGAAATATGCCCTAGAGGCAATAATAAAGTTATTATTTATTTCCTTATATCATGATAAATGTTTATTATTCATGCTAGAATTGTATTAACCGGAAACATAACACATGTGTGAATATATAGACAAACAGAGTGTCACTAGTATGCCTCTACTTGACTAGCTTGTTAATCAAAGATGGTTATGTTTCCTAACCATGGACAAGGAGTTGTTATTTGATTAACGGGATCACATCATTAGTTGAATGATCTGATTGACATGACCCATTCCGTTAGCTTAGCACCCGATCGTTTAGTATGTTGCTATTGCTTCCTTCATGACTTATACATGTTCCTATGACTATGAGATTATGCAACTCCCGTTTACCGGAGGAACACTTTGTGTGCTACCAAACGTCACAACGTAACTGGGTGATTATAAAGGTGCTCTACAGGTGTCTCCGAAGGTACTTGTTGGGTTGGCGTATTTCGAGATTAGGATTTGTCACTCCGAATGTCGGAGAGGTATCTCTGGGCCCTCTCGGTAATGCACATCACTTAAGCCTTGCAAGCATTGCAACTAATGAGTTAGTTGCGAGATGGTGTATTACAGAACGAGAAAAGAGACTTGCCGGTGACGAGATTGAACTAGGTATTGGATACCGACGATCGAATCTCGGGCAAGTAACATACCGATGACAAAGGGAACAACGTATGTTGTTATGCGGTTTGACCGATAAAGATCTTCGTAGAATATGTAGGAGCCAATATGGGCATCCAGGTCCCGCTATTGGTTATTGACCGAGAATAGTTCTAGGTCATGTCTACATAGTTCTCGAACCCGTAGGGTCCGCATGCTTAAGGTTTCGATGACAGTTATATTATGAGTTTATAAGTTTTGATGTACCGAAGTTTGTTCGGAGTCCCGGATGTGATCACGGACATGACGAGGAGTCTCGGAATGGTCGAGACATAAAGATTGATATATTGGAAGCCTATATTTGGACATCGGAATGGTTCCGAGTGAAATCGGCATTTTTACCGGAGTACCGGGAGGTTACCGGAACCCCCCGGGGGGTTAATGGGCCTACATGGGCCAAGAGGGAGAAGAGGAAGGAGCAAGGAGGGGGTCGCGCGCCCCTCCCCCTCCTAGTCCGAATAGGACAAGGGAAGGGGGGTGGCGCCCCCCTTTCCTTCCCCTCCTCCCCTCTTTCCCCCTTCTCTCCTACCCCAACTTGGAAAAGGGGAGTCCTACTCTCGGTGGGAGTAGGACTCCCCCCTTGGCGCGCCCCCTTAGGCCGGCGGCCTCCTCCCCCCTGGCTCCTTTATATACGGGGGCGGGGGGCACCCCATAGACACACAAGTTGATCATTGATATTGTTCCTTAGCCGTGTGCGGTGCCCCCCTCCACGATATTACACCTCGGTCATATTGTAGCGGTGCTTAGGCGAAGCCCTGCGACAGGAGAACATCAAGATCGTCACCACACTGTCGTGCTGACGGAACTCCTCCCCGCGCCTCTGCTGGATCGGAGATCGGGGTGCGTCATCGAGCTGTACGCGTGTCAAGAATTCGGAGGTGTCGGAGTAACGGTGCTTGGATCGGTCGGACCGGGAGGACGTACGACTACTTCCTCTACGTTGCGTCAACGCTTCCGCTTCGGTCTACGAGGGTACGTAGACAACACTCTCCCCTCTCGTTGCTATGCATCACCATGATCTTGCGTGTGCGTAGGAAAATTTTGAAATTACTACGTTCCCCAACAGTTACTACTGGACTCCGTAGGTCAACCAGAACATGTTCCACACCAGAGTGGTATGATAATCCTGTCCTGGAAGTCATATTATTAGACCATGGCGAACCTACGAACTATGAAGAAGCTGTGATGAGCCCAGATTCTAACAGATGGCTTGAGGCCATGAAATCTGAGTAGGATCCATGTATAAGAACAAAGTGTGGACTTTGGTGGACTTGCCAGATGATCGGCAAGCCATAGGGAATAAATGGATCTTCAAGAAGAAGACCGATGTTGATGGTAATGTTACTATATACAAAGCTCGACTTGTGGCAAAAGGTTTTCGACAAGTTCAAGGAGTTGACTGCGATGAGGATTTCTCACCCGTAGCGATGCTTAACTCCGTCCGAATCATGTTAGAAACTGCCACATTTTATGATTATGAAATCTGGCAAATGGATGTCAGAACTGCAATCCTCAATGGATATCTCAAAGAAGAGTTGTATATGATGCAACCAGAAGGTTTTGTCAATCCTAAAGGTGCTAACAAAGTGTGAAAGCTCCAGCGATCCATCTATGGACTAGTGCAAGCATCTCAGAGTTGGAATATACGCATTGATGAGGTGATCAAAGCATATGGTTTTATGTAGACTTACGGTGAAGCCTGTATTTACAAGGAAGTGAGTGGGTGCTCTATAGCATTTCTGATGTTATATGTGGATGACATATTGTTGACTGGAAATAATATAGAATTTCTGGATAGCATAAAAGGAAACTTGAGAAAGAGTTTTTTCAATAGAAGACCTCGGTAAAGCTACTTATGTATTGGGCATCAAGATCTATAGGGATAGATCGAGACGCTTAATAGGACTTTCACAAAGCATATACCTTGACAAAGTTTTGAAGAAGTTCAAAATGGATCAGTCAAAGAAAGGGTTCTTGCCTGCATTGCAAAGGTATAAAGTTGATTAAGACTCAAAACCCGACCACGGCAGAAGATAGAGAGAGAATGAAAGTCATTCCCTATGCCTCAACCATAGGTTCTATAAAGCATGTCGTGCTATGTACCAGACCTGTTGTGTGCCTTGCCAATGAGTTTGGCAAGGGGTACAATAGTGATCCAGGAGTAGATCACTAGACAACGGTCAAAATTATCCTTAGAGGACTAAGGAAATATTTCTCGGTTATGGAGGTGATAAAGAGTTCGTTAAATAGTTATGTCGATGCAAACTTTTACACCGATCTATATGACTCTTAGTCTCAATCTGGATATGTATTGAAAGTGGGAGCAATTTTCTAGAGTAGCTCCATGCAGAGCATTGTAGACATAGAAATTTAAGAAATATATACGGATCTGAATGTGGCAGACCCGTTGACTAAACCTCTCTCACAAGCAAAACATGATCATGCATTAGTACTCTTTGGGTGTTAATCACATAGCGATGTGAACTAGATTATTGACTCTAGTAAACTCTTTGGGTATTGGTCACATGGTGATGTGAACTATGGGTGTTAATCACATGATGATGTGAACTAGATTATTGACTCTAGTGCAAAAGGGAGACTGGAGGAAATATGCCCTAGAGGCAATAATAAAGTTGTTATTTTATATTTTCTTATTCATGATAAATGTTTATTATTCATGCTAGAATTGTATTGATTGGAAACTTAAATACATGTGTGAATACATAAACAATACCGTGTCCCTCGTAAGCCTCTACTAGACTAGCTTGTTGACCAAACATGGTTAAGGTTTCTTAACCATGGACACGAATTGTCATTTGATAACGGGATCACATCATTAGGAGAATGATGTGATGGACAAGACCCATCCGTTAGCTTAGCATATTGACGTTGAGTTTTATTTCTATTGCTTTCTTCATGTCAAATACATATTCCTTCGACTATGAGATTATGCAACTCCCGGATACCGGAGGAATGCCTTGTGTGCTATCAAACGTCACAACGTAACTGGGTGATTATAAAGATGCTCTACAAGTATCTCAGAAGGTGTTCGTTGAGTTGGCATAGATCGAGATTAGGATTTGTCACTTCTAGTAGCGGAGATGTATCTTGATGACCCACAAGTGTAGGGGATCTATCATAGTCCTTTCGATAAGTAAGAGTGTCGAACCCAACGAGGAGAAGAAGGAAATGACAAGCGGTTTTCAGTAAGGTATTCTCTGCAAGCACTAAAATTATCAGTAACAGATAGTTTTGTGATAAGGTAATTTGTAACGGGTAACAAGCAATGAAAGTAAATAAGGTGCAGCAAGGTGGTCCAATCCTTTTTGTAGCAAAGGACAAGCCTGGACAAGTTCTTATATAGAGAAAAGCGCTCCCGAGGACACATGGGAATTATCGTCAAGCTAGTTTTCATCACGCTCATATGATTCGCGTTCGTTACTTTGATAATTTGATATGTGGGTGGACTGGTGCTTGGGTACTGCCCTTTCTTGGACAAGCATCCCACTTATTATTAACCCCTATTGCAAGCATCTGCAACTACAAAAGAAGTATTAAGGTAAACCTAACCATAGCATGAAACATATGGATCCAAATCAGCCCCTTACGAACCAACGCATAAACTAGGGTTTAAGCTTCTGTCACTCTAGCAACCCATCATCTTTCCCAATGCCTTCCTCTAGGCCCAAACAATGGTGAAGTGCCATGTAATCTACGTTCACATAACACCACTAGAGGAGAGACAACATACATTTCATCAAAATATCGAACGAATACCAAATTGACATGACTAATTATAGCAAGACTTCTCCCATGTCCTCAGGAACAAACGTAACTACTCATAAATCATATTCATGTTCATAATCAGAGGGGTATTAATATGCATTAAGGATATGAACATATGATCTTCCACCAAATAAACCAACTAGCATCAACTACAAGGAGTAATCAACACTACTAGCTACCCATAGGTACCAATCTGAGGTTTTGAGACAAAGATTGAATGCAATAGATGAACTAGGGTTTGAGAGGAGATGGTGCTGGTGAAGATGTTGATGGAGATTGACCCCCTCCCGATGAGAGGATCGATGGTGATGACGATGGTGATGATTTCCCCCTCCCGGAGGGATGTTTCCTCGGCAGAACAGCTCCGCCGGAGCCCTAGATTGGTTCGGCCAAGGTTCCGCCTCGTGGCGGTGGTGTTTCGTCTCGAAAGCTTCCTTCTGATTTTTTTCCAGGGTAAAAGACTTCATATAGAAGAAGATGGTCGCCAAAGTCCTGCCAGTGGGCCCACGAGGCAGGGGGCGCACCCAGGGGGTAGGGCGCGCCCCCCACCCTCGTGGCCAGGCACTACTAGGGAAAACCCTAGTAGTAGCGCGGGTTTTGAGGCTATCAGCAGCGCGGGCAGCCGCGCTACCAATAAGGCACTATAGCTAACTGTTAGTAGTAGCGCGGTCTATACCCGCGCTACTACTATGGACTATATCAGCAGCGCGTTTCCTTAGCGCGCTACTAGTAATTAGTTGTAGCGATTTCCTGGCCCTGCGCTACTGCTATATCGTCCATCATTTACCCCGTTTCAGCTTCAATAAACTGCAATTTCCAGATACTAGGTACTACTAGATATCAATTTCATAAAGCATTATAGGTACTAGGTAGTACTCCCTCGGTTCCAAATTACTTGTCGTGGTTTTAGTTCAAATTTGAACTAAAACCACGATGAGTAATTTGGAACGGAGGGAGTACTAGATAACAATTTCATATATACTGAACATGCATCCTCAAGCAGTACAAGGTGATCATCATATGTAGTTCTAGATGATATAGCCACACACACATATGTAGTTCTAGATGATATCGACGACGATCATCATCCTCAAGCCTGGGCGGTGGGTGTTCCTGATAGTAATTAGGATGGCCTGTCCAACACGAAGATTATTGCCAACGAAAAATCTCTTCCACCCAACCGAGTTTAAGTGTGTGCGATCGTCTGTGTCCATGCGGTAAGTACAGGTGGTGATGGATCCCCTTGCGGTAAGGCGTAGTCTAGCTGAGCCTTCTTCATCAGGCTCGATACCACAACTCACACATAGGTTCTTTGGAAATTTCTGA
This sequence comes from Triticum aestivum, assembly GCF_018294505.1. Classification (NCBI taxonomy): domain Eukaryota; kingdom Viridiplantae; phylum Streptophyta; class Magnoliopsida; order Poales; family Poaceae; genus Triticum; species Triticum aestivum. The sequence goes on along the minus strand of NC_057807.1, from coordinate 665,519,740 downwards.
ATAAGAAAAAACATATCAATTAATAAATAGCCTCGCACATACTCTTGCAAATATATTTCTATTAAGTCTAGATTTCCACACTATCAAAAGACACAGTACTATGCAGTTGTACTAAATAATCATGAATTCTACTAATATGGATTATCTACACTATTAATAGTTCCTTGGATTCTACACTAATAAGCATGTGATGAGACTCTACACTAAAGCATATCATCAACTAGATTCCACAAAGCATTTGTAAGTATAACAATGAAGCATATATATATATATATCATCAAATTACTACAGTCAGTACGTATAACATACCATTTCATGCCGATCGACCATGGTACTTGTTAGGTGGGTCACGAATGGCACCCCGACAAAGTCATCACATGGCGGAATTATGTCCCACAGGTTGCACACCTCCTCCTCGCTCAGCCTCATTCTTTGAGCTATGATGGCTTCATGAAGTGGGTTCTCATCATCTTCATCGAGTGGGTCCTCATTATCTTCATCATCTTCATCATCTTCGTCATCTTCATCATCTTCCACCAGGTTTAGATAAATGACAGCCAGCTTGGGTCTTTCTGCTCTGAAGGAGAAGCTGATCAACTCACCACCAGTAAGACGCATACGGGCAAGGAAACGGGCCCATCCATCTCCTCCAATCTGCGACATATTGCATCCTTTCTCGACCTCCATAGTGTACGGCTCCCCAGGAGCCTCAAATGTCACAGTGTCTCCTGTCAGCTTGTTGAATTTCAACCTCACAGTGCATGGGATGATCTGTGTAAAAAAAAGCAAAATGACACAATGCAGTAATGACAACACTAAAAATAAAATAGTTGTTACATTTCATCTAATTTCTTACCGCCGCATGACGAAAACTCGGCTGGAAGTAGATGCCGAACAGCTTGCTAGTTGGAAGGCTGCTACCGCACCTTGACTTGCACAGTCGACATAGTGGTGGTGGTGGTGGCGCCATTTTCCTAAAAAAATAAGTGGCAAATTTAACTAAATTGGCACCTACATTTTGCCAAAAAATAACTTATTACAAAAAATAAAAGCATCTACCTATCCATGTACAGAAAAAATAACAATAAAATGGTGCATACTAAATCAACTAAATCAACTAGCCTACTAAATCCACTAGCATACTAAATCAAAATGTTCTAAATCAACTAAATCAACTAGCCTACTAAATCAACTAAATCAAAATGTTCTAAATCAACTAAATCAACTAGCATACTAAATGAACTAAATCAAAATGTTCTAAATCAACTAAATCAACTAACCTACTAAATCAACTAGCCTACTAAATCAAAATGTAGCAGGGAGGAGGGGTTGTGGATGGAGGAGGGAGGAGGGAGGAGGGGCGACTCGAGGAGGGAGAAGAGAGTAGGACGGAGGAGGAAGACGGAGCGAGGAGGGGCTGGCCGGTGGCGAGTGGAGGGAGGACGGAGGAGGAAGGTGGAGCGAGGAGGGGCCGGCCAGCGGAGACACTGGATGGAGGACGGAGGAGGATGCCGGTACCGAGTCTAGCAAGGAGGAGGAGGTGACGGCGGCGCAGATCATAGGAGGGGCAACGGGGGAGGACCGGCATGGGTGAGGGGAAGATCGAGTGAGTGTGAGTGTGGATCAGATAGATCTAGAGGAGGGGGGAGATGGAATGGCTTAGCAGTAGCGCGCTATAGCAAAAGGCGCTACTGCTAAACGACCTAGCAGTAGCGTCTTTCAAAAAGAACGCGCTACTGCTATGTGTCAGCATGTAAAAATAGACATCAAAAATACATTGATCATCAATGATCTTTTTGTGTACAATCTGATTTGTCAATATGAGTCCTCACCAGTTTAGGAACTAGTGAAGACTCATATTGCAGCCACAAATTCTACACATAGAGTTCAATGAAGACCAAGTGCTTGTGAAAGTTTGAGAAGTAACATATTTAAGGTGGTACAAACTCCCTTCACGGAGCGAGGTGGGACTAAATTTTTTAGTAAACTTAGCGGTAGCGGTTATTGTGCAAACGCGCTTCTGCTATGATCCGTAGCAGCATCGCTCTTAATATTAACGCGTTGCTGCTAGAACTAGCCCCGCGGCGGCGTCGTGGCAATTATAGTAGTAGCGCACCTTAGACCGGGCGCGCTACTAATACATTTATTTCAGCAGCGTGTTTTGCACGGACGCGCTACTGCTAGTTAGCAGCAGCGCCTTATTTTAAAGTGCGCTACTGGTAAGATTCTGTGTATAGGTTTTTCCCTAGTAGTGAGGGTGTGGGCCCCCTCTAGTACTTTCTTCACTCAATATTTTTTATTAATTCCATAAATGACTTTCGTGGAGTTTCAGGACTTTTGGAGTTGTGCAGAATAGGTCTCTAATATTTGCTCCTTTTCCAGCCCAGAATTCCAGCTACCGGCATTCTCCCTCTTCATGCAAACGTTGTAAAATAAGAGAGAATAGGCATAAGTATTGTGACATAACATGTAATAACAGCCCATAATGCAATAAATATCGATATAAAAGCATGATGCAAAATGGACGTATTAACTCCCCCAAGCTTAGACCTCGCTTGTCCTCAAGCGGAAGCCGAAATCGAAAAATATGTCCACATGTTTAGAGATAGAGGTGTCGATAAAATAAAATACGGACGTGAGGGCATCATGATCATTCTTATAACAGCAACATTTATAAATATTGTTATATGATTTCTTATGCTAAAGTAACAATCTATTCACAATGTCAGGTATGAATCAGAAACTTCATTGAAAACTACCAAACTATAATCTCAGTCATTGAAGCAATTGCAATTTATCATAACATCGGAAAGATTCAATATAAGAGCTTTTCAGCAAGTGCACATACTCAACTATCATTTAATCTTTCACAATCGCTAACACCCACGCAATACTTATGGGTATGGAGTTTTAATCGGACACAGACAAAGATAGGGGCTTATAGTGTTGCCTCCCAACCTTTTACCTCAAGGGTAATGTCAACAATAATAGTTCATGCTAACTTACATCCAATTGGATATATGTATCAGGATCTTTCCAACACAAGGTGCTTGCCAAAGGATAAAATGTAAAAGGGAAAGGTGAAGATCACCATGACTCTTGCATAATGTATAAGACAAGAATAAAAGATAGGCCCTTCGCAGAGGGAAGCAGAGGTTGTCATGTGCTTTTATGGTTGGATGCACGAAATCTTAATGCAAAAGAACGTCACTTTATATTGCCACTTGTGATATGGACCTTTATTATGCAGTCTGTCGCTTTTATTGCTTCCATATCACAAGATCGTATAAAGCTTATTTTCTCCACACTAATAAGTCATACATATTTAGAGAGCAATTTTTATTGCATGCAACATGACAACTTACTTGAAGGATCTTACTCAATCTATAGGTCGATATGGTGGACTCTCATGGCAAAACTGGGTTTAAGGATATTCGGAAGCACAAGTAGTATCTCTACTTGGTGCAAGGAATTTGGCTAGCATGAGGGGGAAAGGCAAGCTCAACATGTTGGATGATCCATGACAATATACTTTATTTCGGATATAAGAAGACATAACCCATTACGTTGTCTTCCTTGTCCAACATCAACTCTTTAGCATGTCATATTTTAATGAGTGGTCACAATCATAAAAGATGTCCAAGATAGTATATTTATATGTGAGAACCTCTCTTTCTTTATTACTTCCTATTAATTGCAACGATGACCAAAACTATGTTTGTCAACTCTCAACAACTTTTATTCGTCATACTCTTTATATGTGAAGTCATTACTCTCCATCAGATCAACATGATCTCTTTTAGTTTATTTCTTTGTATTCTTTCTTTTTCTTTTATTCCCTCAAGATCATAGCAAGATAGCAAAGCCCTTGACTCAACACTAATCTTTATTATATATAGCTCACGGACTCAATTACATAGAGGGATCATAAGGCAAAACTCAAAACTAAATCATACCAAAACATTATTCTACTAGATCAAGACATTACTAAAAGGATCGAACTAAGAAAAATGGTAAAGATAGGAGTGTGATGGTGATACGATACCGGGGCACCTCCCCCAAGCTTGGCAGTTGCCAAGGGGAGTGCCCATACCCATGTGTTTATGTCTCCTTCTTCGGAGGTGGTGATGATGGAGTTGTTGATGATGTAGGCTTCTTCCTTAATTTGCGCTTGAGAATGGAATTTTGCTCCCTTAGATCATTGATCTCCTTCTCAAGGCTTAATATCCTTTTGCATAGTTCCTGTTTGTTCTCCTGCAAGAGACAAAAAGGGATAAACTCGATCTTAGGTTTCTTTGCTCTATCAGAGAGACTTGACTTTTTAAACTCCACATGCATGTCCACAGGTTGAGGTAATGGGACTTCATATTCATCTGAGCTCGCCTCCTCCTTTCCCTTAGGCTCGTAGTCTTCTTCTTCCTTAGTGGTCCAACCATAATGCTCCAAGTCCCCATAAACCCTAGGGTCTGCAAGGTAATCAGCCACATAGCTTTCTCCCTATGAATCCTGGGACGACATATTGCTCTAATCTGCGGCAGAAACAGCTCAAGACAAAAACAGAGGATATTTGCATGATACGGTGGTCAAAACCTTTGGGAGATTATATAATGAATTTTTACTGACTAAAAGAAGTATCATGCAAGAAAATGGAGTCCGGAGGGCACACGAGGTGCCCACAAGGCAGGGGGTGCGCCCAGGGTGGTAGGGCGCACCCTCCACCCTCGTGGACGCCTCGTGTCCTTCCCGGACTGTTGGGGAACGTAGTAATTTCAGAAAAATTCCTACGCACACGCAAGTTCATGGTGATGCATAGCAACAAGAGGAAAGAGTATTGTCCACGTACCCTCGTAGACCGTAAGCGGAAGCGTTATGACAACGCGGTTGATGTAGTCGTACGTCTTCACGATCCGACCGATCCAAGTATCGAACGTACGGCACCTCCGAGTTCAACACACGTTCAGCTCGATGACGATCCCCGGACTCCGATCCAGCAAAGTGTCGGGGATGAGTTCCATCAGCACGACGGCGTGGTGACAATGATGATGTTCTACCGGCGCAAGGCTTTGCCTAAACTCCGCGACGATATGACCAAGGTGGAATATGGTGGAGGGGGGCACCGCACACGGCTAAGGAACGATCTTGAAGACCAACTTGTGTGTTCTAGGGTGCCCCCCTGCCCCCGTATATAAAGGAGCAAGGGGGGTGCGGCCGGCCCTAGGAGGAGGCGCGCCGGAGGAGTCCTACTCCCACTGGGAGTAGGACTCCCCCCTTTCCCTAGTTGGATTAGGACTTGGGGGGAAGGAAGAGAGGGGGGAACGGAAAGGGGGGTGCCGCCCCCTCCTTGTCCAATTCGGACTTGGGGGGAGAGGGGCACGCGGCTGCCCCTAGGCCTCCTCTCCTCTTCCTCCACTAGGCCCAATAAGGCCCATTAGGTTACCGGGGGGTTCCGGTAACCTCCCGGTACTCCGGTAAAATGCCGATTTCACCCGGAACACTTCCGATGTCCAAACATAGGCTTCCAATATATCAATCTTTATGTATTGACCATTTCGAGACTCCTCGTCATGTCCGTGATCACATCCGGGACTCCGAACAAACTTCAGTACATCAAAACTTATAAACTCATAATAAAACTGTCGTCGTAATGTTAAGCGTGCGGACCCTACGGGTTCGAGAACTATGTAGACATGACCTAGAACTATTCTCGGTCAATAACCAATAGCGGAACCTGGATGCTCATATTAGCTCCTACATATTCTACGAAGATCTTTATCGGTCAAACCGCATAACAACATACGTTGTTCCCTTTGTCATCGGTATGTTACTTGCCGAGATTCGATCGTCGGTATCCAATACCTAGTTCAATCTCGTTACCGGCAAGTCTCTTTACTCGTTACGTAATGCATCATTCCGTAACTAACTCATTTAGTTACATTGCTTGCAAGGCTTATAGTGATGTGCATTACCGAGAGGGCCCAGAGATACCTCTCCGACAATCGGAGTGACAAAACCTAATCTCGAAATACGCCAACCCAACATGTACCTTTGGAGACACCTGTAGTGCTCCTTTATAATCACCCAGTTACGTTATGACATTTGGTAGCACCCAAAGTGTTCCTCTGGTAAACGGGAGTTGCATAATCTCATAGTTACAGGAACATGTATAAGTCATGAAGAAAGCAATAGCAATATACTAAACGATCAAGTGCTAGGCTAACGGAATGGGTCATGTCAATCACATCATTCTCCTAATGATGTGATCCCATTAATCAAATGACAACACATGTCTATGGTTATGAAACATAACCATCTTTGATTAATGAGCTAGTCAAGTAGAGGCTTACTAGTGACTATATGTTTGTCTATGTATTCACACATGTATCATGTTTCCAGTTAATACAATTCTAGCATGAATAATAAACATTTATCATGATATGAGGAAATAAATAATAACTTTATTATTGCCTCTAGGGCATATTTCCTTCAGTCTCCCACTTGCACTAGAGTCAATAATCTAGATTACACAGTAATGATTCTAACACCCATGGAGTCTTGGTGCTGATCATGTTTTGCTCGTGAAAGAGGCTTAGTCAACTGGTCTGCAACATTCAGATCCATATATATCTTGCAAATCTCTATGTTTCCCACCTGGACTTGGTCCCAGATGGAATTGAAGCGTCTCTTGATGTGCTTGGTCCTCTTGTGAAATCCGGATTCCTTTGCCAAGGTAATTGCACCAGTATTGTCACAGAAGATCTTCATTGGTCCCGATGCACTAGGTATGACACTTAGATTGGAAATGAACTCCTTCATCTAGACTCCTTCATTTGTTGCTTCTGAAGCAGCTATGTACTCCGCTTCACATGTAGATCCCGCCACGACGCTTTGTTTAGAACTGCACCAACTTACAGCTCCACCGTTTAATAAAAACACGTATCCGGTTTGCGATTTAGAATCATCCGGATCAGTGTCAAAGCTTGCATCAACGTAACCATTTACGACTAGCTCTTTGTCACCTCCATATACGAGAAACATATCCTTAGTCCTTTTTAGGTATTTCAGGATGTTCTTGACCGCTGTCCAATGATCCACTCCTAGATTACTTTGGTACCTTCCCGCCAAGCTTGCTAAGCACATGTCAGGTCTGGTACACAGCATTGCATACATGATACAGCCTATGGCTGAAGCATAGGGAACATCTTTCATTTTCTCTCTATCTTCTGCTGTGGTCGGGCATTGAGTCTGACTCAACTTCACACCTTGTAGTACGGGCAAGAACCCTTTCTTTGCCTGATCCATTTTGAACTTTTTCAAAACTTTATCAAGGTATGTGCTTTGTGAAAGTCCTATTAAGCGTCTTGATCTATCTCTATAAATCTTGATGCCCAATATGTAAGCAGCTTCACCGAGGTCTTTCATAGAAAAACTTTTACTCAAGTATCCCTTTATGCTATCCAGAAATTCTATATCATTTCCAATTAATAATATGTCATCTACATATAATATTAGAAATGCTACAGAGCTCCCACTCACTTTCTTGTAAATACAGGCTTCTCCAAAAGTCTGTATAAAACCATATGCTTTGATCACACTATCAAAGCGTTTATTCCAACTCCGAGATGCTTGCACCAGTCCATAAATGGATCGCTGGAGCTTGCATACTTTGTTAGCACCTTTTGGATCAACAAAACCTTCTGGTTGCATCATATACAACTCTTCTTCCAGAAATCCATTCAAGAATGCAGTTTTGACATCCATTTGCCAAATTTCATAATCATAAAATGCAGCAATTGCTAACATGATTCGGACAGACTTAAGCATTGCTACGGGTGAGAAAGTCTCATCGTAGTCAACCCCTTGAACTTGTCGAAAACCTTTCGCAATAAGTCGAGCTTTATAGACAGTTACATTACCATCAGCGTCTGTCTTCTTCTTAAAGATCCATTTATTCTCAATGGCTTGCCGATCATCGGGCAAGTCAACCAAAGTCCATACTTTGTTCTCATACATGGATCCCATCTCAGATTTCATGGCCTCTAGCCATTTTGCGGAATCTGGGCTCATCATCGCTTCCTCATAGTTCATAGGTTCGTCATGGTCAAGTAACATGACCTCCAGAATAGGATTGTCGTACCACTCTGGTGCGGATCTTACTCTGGTAGACCTACGAGGTTCAGTAGAAACTTGATCCGAAGTTTCATGATCAATATCATTAGCTTCCTCACTAATTGGTGTAGTTGTCATAGGAACCGGTTCTTGTGATGAACTAGTTTCCAATGAGGGAGCAGGTACAGTTACCTCGTCAAGTTCTACTTTCCTCCCACTCACTTCTTTCGAGAGAAACTCCTTCTCTAGAAAGGATCCGAATTTAGCAACGAAAATCTTGCCCTCAGATCTGTGATAGAAGGTGTACCCAACAGTCTCTTTTGGGTATCCTATGAAGACACATTTCTCCGATTTGGGTTCGAGCTTATCTGGTTGAAGTTTCTTCACATAAGCATCGCAGCCCCAAACTTTAAGAAACGACAACTTTGGTTTCTTGCCAAACCATAGTTCATGAGGCGTCGTCTCAACGGATTTTGATGGTGCCCTATTTAACGTGAATGCGGCCGTCTCTAAAGCATAACCCCAAAACGATAGCGGTAAATCAGTAAGAGACATCATAGATCGCACCATATCTAGTAAAGTGCGATTACGATGTTCGGACACACCATTTCGTTGTGGTGCTCCGGGTGGCGTGAGTTGTGAAACTATTCCGCATTGTTTCAAATGTAAACCAAACTCGTAACTCAAATATTCTCCTCCACGATCAGATCGTAGAAATTTTATTTTCTTGTTACGATGATTTTCCACTTCACTCTGAAATTCTTTGAACTTTTCAAATGTTTCAGACATGTGTTTCATTAAGTAGATATACCCATATCTGCTTAAATCATCTGTGAAGGTGAGAAAATAACGATACCCGCCGCGAGCCTCAACATCCATTGGACCACAAACATCAGTATGTATGATTTCCAACAAATCAGTTGCTCGCTCCATAGTTCCGGAGAACGGTTCGCAAGTACCAAGTGATTCCAAAAGCCCATCAGTATGGAGTTTCTTCATGCGCTTTATACCGATATGACCTAAACGGCAGTGCCACAAATAAGTTGCACTATCATTATCAACTCTACATCTTTTGGCTTCAACACTATGAATATGTGTATCACTACTATCAAGATTCAATAAAAATAGACCACTCTTCAAGGGTGCATGACCATAAAAGATATTACTCATATAAATAGAACAACCATTATTCTCTGACTTAAATGAATAACCGTCTCGCATCAAACAAGATCCAGATATAATGTTCATGCTCAACGCTGGCACCAAATAACAATTATTTAGGTCTAAAACTAATCCCGATGGTAGATGTAGAGGTAGCGTGCCGACCGCGATCACATCGACTTTGGAACCATTTCCCACGCGCATTGTCACCTTGTCCTTAGTCAATCTTCGCTTAATCCGTAGTCCCTGTTTCGAGTTGCAAATATTAGCAACAGAACCAGTATCAAATACCCAGGTACTACTGCGAGCATTAGTAAGGTACACATCAATAACATGTATATCACATATACCTTTGTTCACTTTGCCATCCTTCTTATCCGCCAAATACTTGGGCCAGTTCCGCTTCCAGTGTCCAGTCTGCTTGCAGTAGAAGCACTCTGTCTCAGGCTTAGGTCCAGACTTGGGTTTCTTCTCTTGAGCAGCAACTTGTTTGTTGTTCTTTTTGAAGTTCCCCTTCTTCTTCCCTTTGCCCTTTTTCTTGAAACTGGTGGTCTTGTTGACCATCAACACTTGATGCTCCTTCTTGATTTCTACCTCCGCGGCTTTTAGCATTACGAAGAGCTCGGGAATAGTCTTGTCCATCCCTTGCATATTATAGTTCATCACGAAGCTCTTGTAGCTTGGTGGCAGTGATTGAAGAATTCTGTCAATGACACTATCATCAGGAAGATTAACTCCCAGTTGAATCAAGTGATTATTATACCCAGACATTTTGAGTATGTGTTCACTGACAGAACTATTCTCCTCCATCTTGCAGCTATAGAACTTATTGGAGACTTCATATCTCTCAATCCGGGCATTTGCTTGAGATATTAACTTCAACTCCTGGAACATCTCATATGCTCCATGACGTTCAAAACGTCGTTGAAGACCCGGTTCTAAGCCGTAAAGCATGGCACACTGAACAATCGAGTAGTCATCAGCTTTGCTCTGCCAGACATTCTTAACGTCGTCAGTTGCATCAGCAGCAGGCCTGGCACCCAGCGGTGCTTCCAGGACGTAATTCTTCTGTGCAGCAATGAGGATAATCCTCAGGTTACGGACCCAGTCCGTGTAATTGCTACCATCATCTTTCAACTTTGCTTTCTCAAGGAACACATTAAAATTCAACGGAACAACAGCACGAGCCATCTATCTACAACAAACATAGACAAGCAAAATACTATCAGGTACTAAGTTCATGATAAATTTAAGTTCAATTAATCATATTACTTAAGAACTCCCACTTAGATAGACATCCCTCTAATCCTCTAAGTGATTACGTGATCCATATCAACTACACCATGTCTGATCGTCACGTGATATGGAGTAGTTTCAACGGTGAACGTCAATATGTTGATCATATCTACTATATGATTCATGCTCGACCTTTCGGTCTCCGTGTTCCGAGGCCATATCTGTTATATGCGAGGCTCGTCAAGTTTAACCTGAGTATTCTGCGTGTGCAACTGTTTTGCACCCGTTGTATCTGAACGTAGAGCCTATCACACCCGATCATCACGTGGTGTCTCAGCACGAAGAACTTTCGCAACGGTGCATACTCAGGGAGAACACTTCTTGATAATTTTAGTGAGAGATCATCTTAAAATGCTACCGTCAATCAAAGCAAGATAAGATGCATAAAGGATAAACATCACATGCAATCAATATAAGTGATATGATATGGCCATCATCATCTTGTGCTTGTGATCTCCATCTTCAAAGCACCGTCGTGATCACCATCGTCACCGGCGCGACACCTTGATCTCTATTGTAGCATCGTTGTCGTTATGCCATTTATTGCTTCTACGACTATCACTACCGCTTAGTGATAAAGTAAAGCAATTACAGGGCGTTTGCATTTCATACAATAAAGCGACAACCATATGGCTCCTGCCAGTTGCCGATAACTTCGGTTACAAAACATGATCATCTCATACAATAAAATATAGCATCACGTCTTGACCATATCACATCACAACATGCCCTGCAAAAACAAGTTAGACATCCTCTACTTTGTTGTTGCAAATTTTACGTGGCTGCTACGGGCTGAGCAAGAACCGTTCTTACCTACGCATCAAAACCACAACGATAGTTCGTCAAGTTAGTGTTGTTTTAACCTTCGCAAGGACCGAGCGTAGCCACATTCGATTCAGCTAAAGTGAGAAAGACATACACTCGCCAGTCACCTTTAAGCACGAGTGCTCATAACGGTGAAACCAGTCTCGCGTAAGCGTACGCGTAATGTCGGTCGGGCCGCTTCATCTCACAATACCGCTGAGCCAAAGTATGACATGATGGTAAGCAGTATGACTTGTACCGCCCACAACTCACTTGTGTTCTACTCGTGCATATGACATCTACGCATAAAACCAGGCTCTGATACCACTGTTGGGGAACGTAGTAATTTCAAAAAAATTCCTACGCACACGCAAGATCATGGTGATGCATAGCAACGAGAGGGAAGAGTATTGTCCATGTACCCTCGTAGACCGTAAGCGAAAGCGTTATGACAACGTGGTTGATATAGTCGTACGTCTTCATGATCCGACCGATCCAAGTACCGAACGTACGGCACCTTCGAGTTCAGCACACGTTCAGCTCGATGACGATCCCTGGACTCCGATCCAGCAAAGTGTCGGGGATGAGTTCCGTCAGCACGATGGCGTGGTGACGATGATGATGTTCTACCAGCACAGGGCTTCGCCTAAACTCCGCGACAATATGATCGAGGTGGAATATGGTGGAGGGGGCACCGCACACGGCTAAGGAACAATCTTGAAGATCAACTTGTGTGTTCTAGGGTGCCCCCTGCCCCCGTATATAAAGGAGCAAGGGGGGGTGCAGCCGGCCCTAGGAGGAGGCGCGCCGGAGGAGTCCTACTCCCATCGGGAGTAGGACTCCCCCCCTTTCCCTAGTTGGATTAGGACTTGGGGGAAGGAAGAGAGGGGGAAAGGAAAGGGGGGGGGGCACCGCCCCCCCTCCTTGTCCAATTCGGACTTGGGGGGGAGGGGCACGCGGCTGCCCCTAGGCCTCCTCTCCTCTTCCTCCACTAGGCCCAATAAGGCCCATTAGGTTACCAGGGGGTTCCGGTAACCTCCCGGTACTCCGGTAAAATGCCGATTTCACCCGGAACACTTCCGATGTCCAAACATAGGCTTCCAATATATCAATCTTTATGTATTGACCATTTCGAGACTCCTCGTCATGTCCGTGATCACATCCGGGACTCCGAACAAACTTCAGTACATCAAAACTTATAAACTCATAATAAAACGGTCATCGTAATGTTAAGCGTGCGGACCCTACGGGTTCGAGAACTATGTAGACATGACCTAGAACTATTCTCGATCAATAACCAATAGCGGAACCTGGATGCTCATATTGGCTCCTACATATTCTACGAAGATCTTTATCGGTCAAACCGCATAACAACATACGTTGTTCCCTTTGTCATCGGTATGTTACTTGCCGAGATTCGATCGTCGGTATCCAATACCTAGTTCAATCTCGTTACCGGCAAGTCTCTTTACTCGTTACGTAATGCATCATTCCGTAACTAACTCATTTAGTTACATTGCTTGCAAGGCTTATAGTGATGTGCATTACCGAGAGGGCCCAGAGATACCTCTCCGACAATCGGAGTGACAAAACCTAATCTCGAAATACGCCAACCCAACATGTACCTTTGGAGACACCTGTAGTGCTCCTTTATAATCACCCAGTTACGTTATGACATTTGGTAGCACCCAAAGTGTTCCTCCGGTAAACGGGAGTTGCATAATCTCATAGTTACAGGAACATGTATAAGTCATGAAGAAAGCAATAGCAATATACTAAACGATCAAGTGCTAGGCTAACGGAATGGGTCATGTCAATCACATCATTCTCCTAATGATGTGATCCCATTAATCAAATGACAACACATGTCTATGGTTATGAAACATAACCATCTTTGATTAATGAGCTAGTCAAGTAGAGGCTTACTAGTGACTATATGTTTGTCTATGTATTCACACATGTATCATGTTTCCAGTTAATACAATTCTAGCATGAATAATAAACATTTATCATGATATGAGGAAATAAATAATAACTTTATTATTGCCTCTAGGGCATATTTCCTTCACGGACTACTTCTTATTTTTCTATTTTCTTAAATATTCCAAAACGGAGAAAAATTGCTAGTCAGTTTACTTACCGTACCACGTACCTATTCCTTTTCGGAGTCTGAAACATTCTGGAAAGTGTCCCTTATGTATTCCTCCGGGGTTACGGTTTCAATAATATTGATTTCAACATTTATAGGATTACCTGAGATATAATGTTAGATCCTTTGACCGTTCACCACCTTCGTACTTGTGCCTTCGAAGTTGTTGATTTTTATGGCACTGGAACGATAGAACTCCTCGATAACGTAAGGGCCTTCCCATTTAGAGAGAAGTTTTCCTGCAAAAAATCTTAAACGAGAGTTGTATAGCAACACATAATCACCTACATTGAAGTCACGCTTTTGTATCCTTTTGTCATGCCATCTTTTAACTTTTTCTTTAAACAATTTGGCATTCTCATAGGCCTGGGTTCTCCATTCATCAAGTGAGATAATGTTAAATAACCTCTTCTCACCAGCAATTTGAAATCATAATTAAGCTCTTTAATGGCCCAATATGCCTTATGTTCCAGTTCGACAGGTAAGTGACATGCTTTTCCATAAACCATTTTATATGAAGACATAACCATAGGATTTTTATATGCAGTTCTATAAGCCCATAATGCATCATCAAGTTTCTTGGACCAATTCTTTCTAGATCTATTAACAGTCTTTTGCAAAATTAATTTAAGCTCTCTATTACTCAATTCTACTTGACCACTAGACTGTGGGTGATATGGAGATGCAATTCTATGATTAACATCATACTTAGCAAGCATTTTACGAAAAGCACCATGAATAAAATTTGAACCACCATCAGTCATTAGGTATATAGGTCCAAACCTCGGAAAAATAACTTCTTTAAGCATCTTAATAGAGGTGTTATGATCAGCACTACTAGTTGGAATAGTTTCTACCCACTTAGTAACATAATCAACAGTAACTAAAATATGTGTATACCCATTAGAGGAAGGAAACGGTCCCATATAATCAAAGCCCCAAACATCAAATGGTTCAATAACAAGAGAATAATTCATAGGCATTTCTTGATGTCTACTAATATTACCAATTCTTTGACATTCATCGCAAGACAAGACAAACTTACGGGCATCCTTGAAGAGAGTAGGCTAAAAAAACCGGATTGCAATACCTTATGTGCAGTCCTATCCCCAGCGTGGTGTCCTCCATAAGCCTCGGAGTGACACTTGCGTAGGATCTGTTCCTGTTCATGCTCAGGTACACAACGTCTAATAACACCATCTACTCTTTCTTTATAAAGGTGTGGGTCATCCCAGAAGTAATGTCTTAAATCATAGAAGAACTTTTTCTTTTGCTGGTATGTGAAACTAGGTGGTATAAATTTAGCAACAATGTAATTAGCATAATCAGTAGGAGAAGCATTTATGACAGCTAATTGTTCATCAGGAAAGCTATCATCAATAGGTAGTGGGTCATCAAGAACATTCTCTAACCTAGACAAGTTGTCTGCAACGGGGTTCTCAGCTCCCTTTCTATCAATAATATGCAAATCAAATTCTTTTAGTAGGAGAACCCATCTAATAAGTCTAAGTTTAGCATCTTTCTTTTCCATAAGATATTTAATAGCAGCATGATCAGTGTGAACAGTTACTTTAGAATCAACAATATAAGGTCTAAACTTATCACAAGCAAATACAACAACTAAAAATTATTTTTCAGTAGTAGCATAATTTCTCTGGGCACTGTCTAGAGTTTTACTAGCATATTGAATAACATTTAGTTTCTTATCAACTCTTTGTCCTAGAACAACACCTACAGCATAATCACTAGCATCACACATAAATTCAAAGGGTAAATTCCAATTAGGTGGCTAAACAATAGGTGCAGAAATCAAAGCTTTCTTAAGTATTTCAAATGCTTCTACACAATCATCGTCGAAGACAAAAGGAATATATTTTTGTAAGAGATTAGTCAGAAGCCTAGAAATTTTAGAGAAGTCCTTAATGAACCTCCTATAAAAACCGACATGACCAAGGAAAGTTCTTATACCTTTAGTGTCCTTGGGACACGACATCTTTTTAATAGCATCAACTTTAGCTTTATCAACTTCAATACCTCTTTCAGAAATTTTATGCCCCAAAACAATACCTTCATTAACCATAAAGTGGCACTTCTCCCAACTCAAGACAAGACTAGTATCTTCGCATCTCTGCAAAACTCGATCAAGGTTGCTCAAGCAATCATCAAAAGAAGATCCATAAACAGAGAAATCATCCATGAAAACCTCAACAATCTTTTCACAAAAGTCAGAGAATATAGCCATCATGCATTTTTGAAAGGTAGCAGGTGCATTACATAAACCAAAAGGCATACGTCTATAAGCAAAAGTACCGAAAGGGCAAGTAAAA
Source organism: Triticum aestivum (assembly GCF_018294505.1). Classification (NCBI taxonomy): domain Eukaryota; kingdom Viridiplantae; phylum Streptophyta; class Magnoliopsida; order Poales; family Poaceae; genus Triticum; species Triticum aestivum. Next base: position 665,503,897 of record NC_057807.1, on the reverse strand, counting down.
GTGGTCTTTTCTTCATCCTCTGCTGACACAGGTATTTGAGAGAAACCAGAGTAACCATCTAAAAAGCAAAAATGTGTATGTTTGGATAATCTTTCTAGCATTTGATCAATAAAAGGCAAGGGGTAATGATCCTTTTTAGTAGCTTCATTTAATTTGCAGAAATCAATTACCATCCTATAACCTATAACAATTCTTTGTGGGATCAATTCATCTTTATCATTAGGAACGACAGTAATACCTCCCTTCTTAGGGACACAATGGACAGGACTTACCCACTGACTATCAGCAACGGGATAAATTATACCTGCCTCAAGGAGCTTTAGTATTTCCTTCCTTACCACTTCTTTCATCTTAAGATTTAACCGTCGTTGGTGATCACTAACTCATTTGGCGTCTTTCTCCAATTTTATTTTGTGTTGACATAGAGTGGGACTATGCCCTTAAGATCATCAAGAGTATATCCAATAGCAGCACGGTGCTTCTTCAGAGTTTTCGATAATCTCTCCTCTTCCTGCTCTGAAAGGTTAGCACTAATAATAATAGCATATATCTTCTTTTCTCAAGATAAGCATATTTAAGAGTATCAGGTAGTGGTTTAAGCTCAAACACGGGATCACCCTTGGGTGGTGGAGGATCCCGTAGGATTTCAACAGGCAAGTTGTGTTTCAAAATAGGTCCCTGTTTAAAGAATACTTCATCTATTTCTCTTCTTTCATTCATAAACATGTCATTTTCATGGTCTAGCAAATATTGTTCTAAAGGATCATTAGGAGGTACGACAATAGAAGCAAGACCAATAATTTCATCCTTACTAGGCAATTATTTATCATGGTACATATCGGATCACCGAAAGGGGTTCCGGGCACCCCTGGCAAAAGATATGGGCCTTATGGGCCAAGAGGGGAAACACACCAGCTACAAGGGGCTGGTGCGCCCCCCATATGGGCTGGCGAAGGTGGAGAAGGGAAGGGGAAGATGGAAAGGAAAGAAAGGGAATAGGATTCCCCCTTCCTTCCCCCTTCCCCCTCTTTCCTTCCTCCTCTGATATATATGGCGGAGGGGGTGCGGCTTGGGAGGAGCCCAAGTAGTATTGGGTCCTATTTGGGGCGCCTCCTGGACTCTCCCCTTCCCCTCCCACCTATATATATGTGGGGACGCCTAGCACACCCCAACCAATTGTCTAGCCGTGTGCGGCGCCCCCCTCCACCGTTTACACCCCCGGTCATATTTTCGTAGTGCTTAGGCGAAGCCCTGCGGAGATCACTTCACCATCATCGTCACCATGCCATCGTCCAAACCGGTCCAGGTCTGGTTTATTCTTTTTTCCTGCTGTTTTTTATTGTTTTCTTCGGTTTTCATAACTTTTTTATTATTTTCAATTTTTCTTTTTCTGGCTTTTGTTATGTGTTCCTATTTTGGTTACCTTTATCTTCTTTTTCCTTTTCCGTTTCTTTTTTAGCTTTTAGAAATAAAATTTTCTAAAAACTGTTCAACTCTTCAAAACATATTCATCATTTCAAATTATGTTCCCTTCTATTCGAAAAATGTTCGGGAATTTCAAATTTTGTTCATGTTTTGAAAAATTATTCAGAATTTCAAATTATGTTCTCTTCTGTTCAAAAAATGTTCGGGACTTTCAAATTTTGTTCACATTTTTAAAAAATGTTCAGAATTTTCGAGAAAATAGTTGTCCAAAATTTTCAGGAATTTCAAATTTTCTTCGTGCTTTAAAAGATGTTCGGAATTATGAATATTATTAATTTTTCCAAAAGTTTTTCAGAATTTTCGACTTTTGTTCACGTTTTAAAAAATGTTCAGCATATTAAAAATTATTCACTTTTTCAAAAATTGTTCAGAATTTTCAAATTTTGTTTGTGTTTAGGAAAAGGTTTGGAATTTAGAAACTTGTTTGGTTTTACAAATTTTTTGCAAGTATTTAAATTTTTTCTGAACATTTCAAAAATTGTTCGGTTCACATATTTGTTCACTCTTTCAACAACATTCTGTATTTTTGAAAATTGTTCACTTTTTCAGAAATGTTCGAAACATTTGTAAAAATGTTCGTAATTCAAAAAATCATGTTTACAAATTTGTTCTTGTTTCTGAAAAATGTTCTGAATTTTTCAAAAACTGCTTGTAATTCTAATTCTTTTTATATAATTAAAATACTCTTTTGAAATGTTAAATTTTCCAGAAAAAGATTCATTTTTCCTAAAATGTGTGCAATAATTGAGAAATCTGTACACTACAGCAAATATGGTGCTTCTGCTGGTGACTTGTCATTAGCACACAGTTGGTGTGGTGGCTAGTATCACGCGTAGAGAGCTGGATGGCGTGAGTACGATACTTAGCCACTGCACTTCTACTTCTTTTATAGATTTTTTCTGCGCTATACATGGGCCGGCCCAGTAGAGGCACTCTTGTGGTGCCGTACGCGCCGGAAGCCAGGAACCCCCCCTCCCCGCGCCCTTATGGGCCACCCATGTTCGGGGCGGGAAAGCGAGAAGACCGTTGGGAATTTTTTCTTTTTAATTTTATGGTTTTTACTTTCTAAAAATAATTCAGGATTTCAAAAGTTGCAATTTTTGAAATGTTCATGAATTCAAAAATTGTTCAAGATATGAAAAATGTTCCGGAAATGATAAATGCTCATGGATTCAAAAAAATCGCAATGTCAAAAAGAATGTTAGTCTATTCAAAAAATATTCATTAATTTCCGGAAAGATGATCACATTATTTAGAAAATGTTTGGGATCGAAATAAGTTCTCAAATTTCAAAAACACAAATGTTCACCGATTCAAGAAGTATTCGTGAACTAAAAAATTATCATAAAAAAACTAAAGGTTCCTGAGTTTTAAAGTTGTTCTCAGATATGAAAAAATTCATGAGTTCCAAAGATATATGCAATTTTAGAAAATGTCCTAAATTTTTGAAAAACGTTCAGGATTTTATAAAATATTAACTAATTTTAAAAATGTTTATAATTTCTGAAATGATCAAATTTTCAAAAAAATACTCATGATTTTAAAAGTTGTTCGCAAATCAAAAAATAGAAGGAAAAATAAAACATAAAATAAAAATATGAATAATAAAATAAAAGAAGAAAGAAAAAGATAAAGGAAAACATAAAATGTTCACAAATTTGTAAAAAATGTTCATGATTTCAGAAAAATGTTAATATATTTGAAAAGTGTTTGAGAAAAAGGAAAATAAAAAATAAACTTAAAAAATAAGTAAATAATAAAATAAAATAAAAATTAGAAAAGGAACGAAAGAAGCAAAAGAAAAAGGAAAGGAAATGTAAAGGAAAATAAAGAAAAAATCGGTAGAAAAACAAAAAAAGGGAAAACCGGTTTTGGCAAGGTTCTAGAACCTTCCCTAAACCGGTTTTCTCGCTTTTCTACCGATTTTTAGAGATAGTCCTAAAATGGGCCGGCCCATACGTTGATTAAGTGCACTGGACCAGGTCGCTCATGGGAGACTTGCGCGCCAAATAGGATACACCATGTCTTCTCCATTCGGTAGACTTAGACTAGACACATACAGCTGCCCATCGTCCGTGGATCCATTTGTGGAGATGGTTCCTGCTACGCCGTTGGATACTCGGGTGAAGTGACTGCCCTGTCTCTTAGTACACTCCTTAGTTGTACGAGCTGATCTCTAGGAAGGTTGCGACTGCTATGCTGCATTGGCGTGTTTGTTATTTGTTGGAAATCTAAATATGTTTCCACGCCTGATAAGATCATAAGGAACTGGTATCCATCGTTTTTAGTAGGATAAGACCAATTCCCATTTTTAATAGGGGGAACTGAGCTGTGAACGAATTGTCAGATGAATTCGTGTATAGGTGTCTACATATAAAAGGAGTTGTATGTCTTTTTCTGTTACTCGTTCCAAGAAAAAGAAATTCCTGAATATTGCATGTTTTCGTGGAAAATGAATGGGGAAACGAGAGTACCACAGGAAACGAAGGTTTCTTCGAATTCGGCGTTGCTATGGAAGCCCCGGAAAGAAGTAATGTTACAGTTCACACCAGTGTGCAGAACCGGATGTATGGGCTGCGTTTATGTATGGTCCGAAATGGGAGGATATTCTGCGGTCCCCGCACGCTTCCATACCAAGAATATCATACTGATCATTCCTGGAAAGTTTCTGATATTTCTTTGAAATAGATTTAGAAAGACCCTGAAATTACATTTTTCAACCCATTCTTTGGTCAAAGTTTATCCAAAAAATAAAAATATCTATTTTTTTAGAAAATCTGTAAAAAAGGAGTAATATACTGATCATTGTGGGAAATTCCAAACAGATTTAAAAGTAATATAAAATTTCTTTTCCTACGCTATTTTAGTTCATGTGGCGACATGGCTGCTGAATGGACAGTCAATGGGGTTAAACCCGCCCCGTGCTAGCCAAAAACAGGTTCAGGGGAGAGGAGGGTTGAATCCTAGCCGGTTTTCAGAGTTCGGGGTTGATTCTTATCGGGTTTAAAAGTTGAGGATGATTCTTCAAATAGTTCTGAGTTGTAAAGTGGACTGTGGACTTATCTCATGGGAGGACGATGAGATCACGGATTCCGGGAATAGACCAGGAGGATGAAGAAGAAAGATGATGCATTGTCTTCTTGCACGCAATATTTGTATAGTTCTTAGATGATGTGCTTTTCAAATTAGTTGCGACAAACATTAGAAATGTAAAAAAGGTAATGACATTGCCCTCCATGCGTCCATTACTGAAAGGGCATGGGCTTGTATCATATCAATGCGATTTTCCTATGCAGTTGTGCCGAAACTTCATATTATTAGTTACCACATGAGCTTGTGCTCTCCACGACGACATTTCAAGGTAGAGTTTAAGCTATGTTCTTATTTTCTCCCTTTCATTTGTGCTGGTGCAGTTCTCTTTTCTTCAGTCTCATCCATACGTCTGTGTTTCAAATATGTGTGCTGCGTCGGGTAGATGCCATGTAGTCAGAGGAGCGTCAGCACTAGATTTCAGGATCGTGGAGTGGAGAAAAGAAAAGAAAAATGTATCCTACTAACAAGTGGGTTTCACACAAGGTACAGTGTTCGAGTTTGCACGGTGTTTCCAGAGCCTCTAAACACTTATGGAGTGCACTTCGAAACCTTTTTGGAGGCTTAATATTTGGACAATCTACTAGAGTTGCTTTGAACGCTAATCTATCATCCCCTGCTATGATGCTTTGAATCTTACGATTGGATGATTGGTTCAAGAATAACACCAGAATGAGAAAGTAGTGAAGTGCAGGTGAGAATGGTGTGAACTTCAAATATTGTGTTGCTACCACTATTTTTTGGTTGCATGTTTTCGCAAATCCTCACAACAACAAGCAAATAGTGACGATCATGGATTTCACAATCATACTACAAAACAGATTCTGTAAGATTTATGTTTTTTCTGTATGGTGCATTATATGTCTATTAAGATGTAAGACCTACTCCCACAAAAAAAAAAAGATTTAAGACCTTATTTTCTTATTGAAGTTACATTCTTGGTGTTCATGTCTTTATAGCTACTTTTAGGATACACAGTATATATCAGTATAAGTACTTCTTTGACTCTAGTTAGCTCCATGTACCCGGTTCATACTAGATCCTCCAAAATGCCAGGGTTGGCCTTGCGCTCAGCTAACCTATATAGTGGAAAGTGTCGCCCCGCGCCATGCAACATAAGCTATGGAACTAGAAAAACATAATTGGCTTGAAGTCGGCATTCTCATTCATGCATCACTTCTCCACAAGCGCAGCGACAACCATTGCGAGGATGTTGAGGACAAGTCCAGTGCAAATGTGTTGGAGCAAGGAGAGGCCACACGAGTTCTTCGGGATAGGCCTGACCAGCGACACCATGAGATACTCATACATGAAACTGACGTGAACTATCGAGACGTGGATGAAACTGGGTATGTAAAAGGATACATCCAACGGCGGAGCTATGTGTTAGTCTGAGGGGGCCGTGGCCCCCCCAGCCCAAGTGGGAACTTTTATTTACCAGGTAGTAATGACCCTGCAGCTTTGGAAAAGCCCATCATCACATATACGCACACGGTCGTTCGGCTGCTTGACTGCTTCGCCTCTGTTACCATGAAGTATATGCTACTAGTCACACATGTATTTTGTGATCGTACTATAGGTATACATTTGCCTGGAGGCTGAGTTCTGTTTTCTTGTACTCCCTCCGTTCCAAATTACTCGTCTTAGAAATTGATGTATCTAGAACTAAAATACATCTAGATACATCCATATTTGTGACAAGTAATTTGGAACGGAGGGAGTAGTAGGTTAACTGTTTTTGTCTTTTGGCCCCCCCATTGATTCTTGGCAAGCTCCGCCACTGGATACATCTCGAAGATGGTTTGATATCCAAGTTCGAGTAACTGATCGGCAGGATGGCGAAAGTTCTCTTCAAGTCGTAGGCCCAAAAAAAGTGCAATGTTGAACCAGAAGGGCAAGAGCCTCACTAGACTTTTCACATCTTCCACCTCTATGGCCGTCGATGCCCATGCAGGAGTGCCAACCAAGATGGTGGCTTTGTCGAGCCACCTACACACAGTAGTAAAGCTCGTAAGAATATGATTACATGTTAGACTGTGTGACATCACATTATATTTATTTATTATTTGTTTATGTTGGAGTGCATGTATGTCATAATCATCATGTGTATCATATAATCACATATACATGATGTATTATGATATAGTTTTATAGTTAAAATTACATTCTGGATATTGAGGACAAATCCAGTGACCATGCGTTGGAGCGAGGAGAGGCCACACGAGGTCTTCGTGGTAGGTCTGACCAGTGACACCACAGGATAATACATAAGACTGGCGTGAACATAAAGCACGTAAGGAGATGATTACGTGTTAGACTGAACCAATGAACAAGAAAATGTAATATACTTAAATTAGCGTGCCGGGGGGGGGGGGGGGGGGGGGGGCACTGGCCCCCTCCCCCGCTGTCGTCACACTATTTGTACTCATTATTTGTTTATGTTGAAGTGCATGTTTGTTATAGTCATCATTTGCATCATATAATCACATATACATGATGTCCTATGATATGATTTTTAATTAAAATTACATTATTGATATTTATGCCTTTATAGTGGCTTTTGTGATTACTGGTGTAAATATATGCTTGCGTTAAAGATCTATGGATTCGAGAGAATAAACGAATGGAGCCAACAAACTCATCTATCTATTCATGGCCGGGGAAGAATTTGGGTGGGGGGGGGCGAGGGACCGGGCGAATTCAATTACAAATGGAGGCAACAAGCTCGTTTATCCATTCTTGGTTGGGAAAGAATGGAGGGTGTGGGGCGGATGGTTCGTGGAAGACGAATTGAGCTATGTGTTGCCTCTCTCTCTCACAGAGAGAGAGAGAGAGAGAGAGTAGATGGGAATATTTTTTGTCCATCTACTAAGTGTACAGTAGGTCAGACGGAGTGTATAATTCTCAATCTCGGGTTATCGATTGTGGCAGGATCATCTCATATTAAAAATCTATGAATTCTCATGGCACCAGTCGGGCATGCGCACAATTCTTTTTTTTTGTCCGAACCATCGCGCATGGCCTTTTCATAGGTAAATTGTTAAAGATGAAAATAAGTTGGTGTACCCGGCACAACATGCGACACACCTGGACCCGGAACACTATGGTCCAAATGCCCCTTACCACATCGCCTGTGCTTAGAATAAACTTTGGCCTGCGACCTTTTTTTAACCACACGTATTATATTAATCAATAAAATAGAGTACAACTACACACATACATATATAGACACATGAACTCACACGGTTGAAGAACTGACGTCAACAATTACATGCTGCTAACAAACATTGCATAAATGGTGTTTTTCATGATTGTAAGATTTTTTTAGTATATTCTTCGAGGACTATGCTCATTGATAAAAGAGCTATATTTCCTTCTGGGGAGGGGGCGGGATACAATGGTGCACATGGGTCCACACGCACCATAATAAATAGTACAATATGAAAATAACAAAAAAGAACAGTTTATAAATTTTAGGTTGTCAAACTTAGCCGACTGTTATACTCATTTGTGAAGTCTCGTGAAGAAATGACACACGTAGTATTCTTAGCAAAGAAAAGAAAACCGACCTCCAAATTACTTCAAACATGGTCTTTTTCTATGGCACTAATTTTTTTTTCCTAGAATACCATGGATGTCATTTCTCCATGATGACTAGAACACTCGACCATCTACGTTGCAAAATATACCAGAACTATTTGATTTTCTAGCGTTTTTTTTTTCAGTTTTACTATTAATGATCGATGTGCGTGGAACCATGTTCCGAAAATCATGCCCGAAAGAAAATAATAATAACAAAAGGTGGTTTAATGCCCATGGGCCTCAAGCGGAGAAATTCAAATCTAAAAAACGGGTCTAGGTGAACCCAATAAACGAACTTTATGAAAAATCATACTTTTGCCCCAAAAAAGGACGTAAACACATTGATGCATATAGAAGACGAGTATGGGAACATAAGCATACATTTTTTTGGTGAGCGCATATATATGTGCGTACGATAACTCATACTCATACGTTGTTTTAAGCCAAGTCACGCAGCTTTCTTTCTGGATTTGTATCCTAGGTAATTGTGCAAAAAGTTAGTTTGTGGTTTAAAACAATTACTGCTTGGTTACTCGTGCAGGTCGTCGATCGCCGGGGAAAGTAGGTGAATCGACATGGCCCAACACGATCGAGGCCCGCGGATTCCTTCGAGCAATGTGGAGCCATGTTAAGAAACTTCACTCTCATCATCTCACCTGCCTCTGCCTCTGTACGTGACCACTAGGACTTGACCCCATGATGGGCGTGACGAGCTGAGCTGCTGCTGGTTAAGGGCTACAGTAGTGAGGTCCCTCTCTTCCTACTCCCTCCGTGCAGTTGCAGAGAGGTCCTGCTTGGAATGCGATGGTGAGGCTGTTGCCAAGTCTGTTACATTCACACACGTATAGTACAGTACGTACGGCGCTTGACCAGCGGCCGGTGTGGGCGACGCGTCGGTCGACGATGGAATGGACCCACGGGGGACCGTTTGCCGTACTGTGTGCTGACTAAGCAGGCGGCAGGTATTCAAGGCGTCTTCCGGTTGGTTCCGCTAGGCTGACTCACTGACCGCACCGGCCGCGTGGTTGCACTCTCTGTACATGACAAGGGCACAAGGCAGTCCGTAGTTTGATCGATTAAGGAAGGGGGAAGTTTACGTGTAACTTACCTTTGGTCCGAGTCTCGCCGAACGCTCTGTCCATGAAACAGATCATTCTTTGGACAAAACATGTCCTTCACGCGTAAAGCCTTGCCGGCCCCTGACATATGAAAGACAAAACATGTCCTTAACCGGATGGTACCGACTTTCATACTTACCGGTGTTGCACACCTGTCGCCAACTCTTGTCATGAGATGTTTTGGTCAAGTCCTATGAGGAGCAAATCCTTCAAGTTCTATTTGGTAGGGGGGACAGTTGGGTAGAGATAGAGGGCTTAGGTGCAGACAGTAAATAGGTGGTAACTTTCTTCATTTAGTAGTCCGTTAAGTAAAGACTACAAGGTTTAGCTTAAGACCTGATACCTTCTTCCCTTGATTTGGGTAGATAGGTTATGTAGGTCACACATGTTCACAGGTTGTCGACCGCAGTCCACAAAAGGAGGCATGCCAAAGCTTATAGACCCGGAGGTCGTACTTCTAACGTTGTGTTTAACATACATGCAAGCATGACGTTTAGGATATCGGAACGATCTTTCACGTTTGGTTTTGACCATGATCATAAATCCCTTCAAGTAATAGTTTACAATGCTTTATCTCTTGATAGATCTAGTAAGTACCATTATTGGCAACTTTTTGGGTTACTGGTGGCCAAATTAAATAATAGTATTTGACAAGGAGGGGGCAAGTCTTCAAATGATGGTATGCCAAGTTGAGAGCCAACATGTGGTTGGATGACTAGAAAGGTGACTGGACCTCATAGCAAACTCCGGAGTGGAGACCAGACACCGAGTTTGATGTCATATGTATCTCATTCAGGTGGATTATTCCCTCATTGGGAGCTGGCGTTTTCATTGATTGTGACACAAATGTGATGACATGATCAATCATAGACTCCACGACTACAACGTCTAGTAGGAGTTGTGTGAGTATGTATGGAAAAAAGAATACAACTTTCTGAAACTTCTAAACATGCATTCAACATGTTTTTTTAGAACACAGTGCTCCATCGAGTCCAAGAGCCAAGTTATTACCAGCTTGATGAATGCTATGAAAATACCGGTTAAGGATCTCTACAATTTAGAAAATTGTCATATACTCCCTCTATATAGAAATATAAGAGCGCTTAGATCACTACTTTAGTGATCTAAAAGCTCTTATATTTCTTTCAGAGGGAGTACATGTTAACAATAATTTTTTTAAATGATTTTTCATGGTTTGTTTGATCCATATGATTTGATCTGATACAACCTACATTACAATGTCTTTTGCACTATCATAAAGGGAGAGAAAAAACCTTAACTCAAACCACTTGGAGTGACTCGTGCTTTTAGCCGTGCAATCAAAGACCATTCCTATCCCGTGTGATTCCAAATGTCACAACATTGCACTCCTATGTTTCTTGAAAACATGTGGACCATATTTCGGATGCAAAATTTGAAGCCTAGAGAGAAAACGTGTGATTCCGATGTCATCACGTTGGCTTTTTGTGTACTTGACATGAATTTTGTAAGAATGTCAAAGAGAGGCAAGACATGCTCCTGACAAAAAAGGGAAACCTTAGTTGCTGTTTCTAAAACCAATGAGAAATTCCAAGTCGAAAATAAGTTTTTTTACGGGTGAAGTCGAATAAGTTTCACACTGCAAAAGATCAAGTTACATGAAAAATACAGTACAGTATGTTTTAACTGAGGAGCACAAATGTGCAACCACTAGCAGCACATTAATTGAATGAACGTGTTACTGTACACGATTTTTCCACTAGACGAGTCAAGATCGTCGATATAAATATAAAGATTTTTTGGTCATTGAGTACTCAATCACTCACTAGAAAACAAATTCGTTGGCTGTTCGTTTTCGGACCCTCCCACACTCCCCTGTCCTCGTCGGCACATCGAAGGCAACGGCGACGGCAGCCTCGACTCGCCGGCAGCCAACGCCGTCCACGCCTCTGCCCTGCCGCCACCGTCACTTGCTTCCGCTACTCGTGCCGATCGTCACCATGCTTCTGCGGCGGCTGGCTGCGGTAATCTTGCTCCTCCTGTTCTCTCGGGACGTCGCCGGCGCCCAAGAGTTCGTGTACGACGGCTTCGCCGCCGGCAAAGTGGTGACCACCGGCACGGCCGTGGTCACCCCCTCCGGCATCCTCCAACTCACCAACGACACCAAGGAGACGCTGGGCCACGGCTTTCACCCGGCGCCCCTCCGCTTCCGGGACGCCAGCACCGGCGCGCCCATCTCCTTCTCCACCACCTTCGTGCTCGCCATCGCGCCGCGGTACCCAGACGCGCACGGCCACGGCATCGCCTTCGCACTCGCGCCGTCGGTCAAAGTCCCGGGCGCCGTCGCCGGCAAGTACCTCGGGCTGTTCAACACGTCGAACAGCCTGGACAACGGCATGAGTCAGATCGTGGCCGTCGAGCTCGACACGGTCATGGACATGGAGTTCCAGGACGTCGACGACAACCATGTCGGCATCGACGTCAACAGCCTCCACTCCGTCAACTCGTCCACAGCCGGGTACTGGCACGACGACGGCTCCGGTGGGAGGAGGTTCGACAGCATCAGCCTGACCGGCGGCAGCGACGCGCCTGTGCAGGTGTGGATCGAGTATGACGGTGACAGCGGGCGCCTCGAGGTGACCGTGTCGCCGGCGGGTGAGCCCAGGCCGGCCCTCCCACTCTTGTGGTGCCACGTCAACCTCTCGTCGGCCGTGGCCGAAGACACCTACGTCGGCTTCTCGGCGGCGAACGGCGCCGCCATGAGCTCGCATTACGTTCTTGGCTGGAGTTTCCGCCTCGGCGGAGGCCGCGCGCCGGACCTCGACCTCTCCAAGCTCCCGAGGCCCCCGTCGCCGCCGGGACCATCCAAGAAGAGGATGTCGCTTCTACTACTCCTGATACTGCTCCTCCTGGCTGTCCTGCTCCTGCTCCTGGTGTCGGCGGCCATCGCGACGTTGGTCGTGCGGCGGCAACGGTGGCGCCGACAACGCCAGGAGTTCTCCGAGGAGGAGGAAGGCTGGGAGATGATAGACTACAGCCCTCACAGGATCAGCTACAAGGACCTGCACGACGCCACCAATGGCTTCCGCGACGTCATCGGCGTGGGCGGCTTCGGCCGCGTGTACCACGGCGTGCTCCCGAGGTCCGGCGTCGAGGTCGCCGTCAAGAAGGTGTCCCACGGGTCGCAGCAGGGGCTGCAGGAGTTCCTGTCAGAAATCACGAGCATGAGCCGGCTGCGCCATCGCAACCTGGTGCAGCTCCTCGGGTACTGCCGGCGGCGCGACGAGCTGGTGCTCGTCTACGACTACATGCCCAACGGCAGCCTGGACCAGCACCTGTTCGGCCGCGCCGCGCCGGGGCTGAGCTGGGAGCAGCGCGCCAAGATCGTCCGGGGCGTCGCCGCCGGGCTGCTGTACCTGCACGAGGGGTGGGAACAGGTGGTGGTCCACCGGGACATCAAGGCCGGCAACGTGCTCCTCGACGCCGACATGAACGGCAAGCTCAGCGACTTCGGCTTCGCGCGGCTCTACGACCACGGCGGCGACCCGCACGCGACGCACGTGGTGGGCACGCTCGGGTACATCGCGCCGGAGATGAGCAAGACCGGCATGGCCACCACGAGCTCCGACGTCTTCGCCTTCGGGGCCTTCCTGCTGGAGGTGGCGTGCGGCCGGAGGCCCGTGGTGTTCACCGTGGATGCCGACGGCGACTCGCCGTCACCGGCGGGGATCGTCGAGCTCGTCCTCCAGCGCTGGAAGGCCGGGAAGATCACGGAGGCTCGGGACCCGAGGATCGGCGAGTGCGACGAGGACGACCTGGAGCTGGTCCTCAAGCTCGGGCTGCTCTGCTCGCACCCCGACCCGGAGCGCCGGCCGGGCATGAGGCAGGTGGTGCAGATGCTGGAACACGCCGTGCCCCCGCCAGAGATGTCGCCGGAGGTTATCAGCGAGAGCATGAAGCAGTTCGAGCACCATGAGGCTTTCGACGAGTTCGTCGGAATGTCGTTCCCGTCCACGTCCGATGTCACCACCGCCACGACGCAGCAATTCTCAAACGGCAGCCGTCCTCGTAGTGACTTCCATTCAAGCTAGATCAGCAAATACAGCCGCAAGTAGTACGTTTTGAAAATTTTAACTTGTGTAAACATCTGAACTGAGAAGAACACTTCTATCAGATTTTTTATAAAGGCCCAAATGAGGTTTTTTTGTGTGTGTTTCCACAATAAAAATACTATAATTATTGACTATAAGAACCTATTGTGCACCTTTTTTCTTCCAGATGACTCAAGAATGTATGTATTTACACCAAGCTTTGCAAGAAACTGAAGTATTCCAATATGTATATGTGGGATTTCTTTTTCACGTAAATGTATAATTGTTTATTTCGAGCCAGCAGCACATCTCCCGTGCGCAACTCGTAGTTACAGCCGACGCCAGTTGCATGAATTATTGACCTTTCAAGAATTTCTCGAACAATGGTGGCCTAGAAAAGAAAGTAATTCCGAGATAATGGCACCGTGGCTGCTGGCTGGCAAGTCAGGACCTCTCCATCAGCAGTAACCGTGTAGGTCTCGGGGTCGACCTCGATTTTCGGAAGCGCATCGTTGAGCTTCATGTCCAGCTTCGATAAATGGCGGACACCACCAACAGCTTCCACCCTCTTTGCTAGTTTGTACTCTGATGCAACACCAGCTTCTTTGGCAGCCTGTGATCATTTCAGACATTAAGCAGCAGTCATTGCCATTCCTCAAGACCATATCATTAGATGGATATATTTCTTTCACCAAAGATATCGCAACACATTTATCTATATTAAGCTTGCAAAAGTTTCTTTCATGGCATTATTTTGTAAAAAGAAATCGTTAGAAGAGTTTTTTAGTGAGGTACGGTATCGAACATTACTAATCATCCTAAATTCGTTACAAGAGTTCAATAGGCTAACCTTGCTCACAAATGCAATCGAGTGAGAGCTCCCAGCCTTTCCATATGCACCAAACATAGGTCGCATCATAACCTGCGTCAAGAATGCACCATTCTGTGCTGTAAATTTTTCAACTACAGGAAGATTGTGGAGACATCGACAAAAGAGTAAAATGCTGATTCATCCACACTTTGCAGTTTATGCATCTAACATAGAATTTTTTACAGTTTACCACATATACCATCATAATTTAACAATGGCAAACCAGATTCGTCGTGACCATCACCAACGTCAAAATGAAGCATGAGTGATCTGACAGGAGTTGTGTCTGTGAAGCTTGCTGACCTAGGTCCCTGGGTTGTTTGGGTCTTCAGGTTGTGAATCAATCCTATAGTCTAATTTGTAATAGCTCACAGGACCAAGGTAGGGTGTGTGCTCCTTGATATGTGGAGTGTCCGAGTGTGTTTCTTGATATTTTAGGCCACCAAGTTCACCCTCCTAGTTTTATAAACCTTTTATCTTCTACCCCCTCCGTTCCTAAATATAAGTCTTTCTAGAGATTACAATATGAACTACATAAGCAGCAAAACGAGTGAATCTACACTTTAAAATGTCTATATACATCCATATGTAGTCCATATTGAAATCTCTACAAAGACTTGTATTTTGGAACGGAGGGAGTATTAATGAAAAGGCATGCTGATCTTTTGTGCATCCTTGACAAAACAAGTGGGTAACTACACCAGAAGACCTAGACTAAAAGAAGAGCATGTTTTATCAATTTCAATTGCACATGGGGCAAGATTTTTCTTGCACCAACATCAGTGATGCTCTGGTCAAACTTGGCTGTCAATGTCAACTTGGTCATAACTGACAAGCTAGCTACTCCCTCCGTCCCATAATGTAGGACGTTTTTCTACACTACACTAGTGTAAAAAAAGTCCTACATTATGGGACAGAGGGAGTATTTTTTTGTAGGCTAAATGAAAACATTATGACAGCATTAAAGCAAGACTTTCTTATTCGAAGGATCTCAGAGAAAGGAGTCCATACAGGTTCAGGTGTTGGAATGCTAGCATTCGGATCACCCATATTGGCCCACGCAATTGCACCACCTTTTATAATCAATTCTGGTTTTGCACCAAAGAAAGCAGGTTTCCAAAGAACTAGATCAGCTAACTTTCCCGCCTGCCAAAAGCACGTAGAGATAAATATTAAAACGGAAAAACAATTCAAAAGTAAGGATCAGTTAGCATTTGAATTGACATATTCAGAAAACAAGAAATCCTAGCCAAAATGTAAGTGGGTGTGATACTAAACAACAAAATATTCTGAGTTTCCTTGATACACAACATTTTTCAGGAGCTACAGTGAAATTACATATGTTGCTAGACTTGCTATTACATTATATTACCCTGAAATTATATCAAGCATGTTAAACAAAGCACATACCCTTTTCCTTTAGATGCCTAATTTCAGTGCGTGGACGGCATTGCCTACCTTATGTTGTCTACTGAATATGAAGCATTTAATGGAAGGAAATCTGAAAGTGGTCAAGAGGTACATACCTCCACAGAACCAACAAAATCTGAGAAGCCGCTTACTATAGCAGGATTTATGGTATATTTTGCTATGTATCTTCTTATACGGAAGTTGTCATTATCCTCGGCAGGATCAGAGTCACCAGGCCCAGGTAACCTACCTCTTTGGACTTTCATCTTGTTTGCAGTTTGCCATGTTCGGATAATCACCTGAAAAAGTAATTGTTTCAATAAATGCATATAAATAAATCAAGTTTGAAGTCGGCTGCTGGTTACTAGAGCTCAGACGTCAATCTAGACATATAAGTATATTGGTTCAAGTCTCTCAAATAACTATTTTTCCCATCACGGCTTATCCGAGAAAGCCAAAAGACGTACTTCATTAAAACGGTTAATTTATGATACTTATAAGCTTATAGTTGCTCCAATGACTTGATTGTTTGGTTTGCATTGACACTAGATCTGAAAATAAACTGATATTATTTTCCCCTGAAGTTTTCTTCATGCCATTTCCCCTGAAGTTTACGATAATACAGAAAAAATACTACATTGCCTAGTTACATTCTGATGAATTAGCACATAAAATGAATAAAAACAATCCGGTGTACAGAATAAGAGGACTGACATAAAATAATTTACTTGAACTCAAAACACAAGGAAATGATGACTTGTAACCTGCAAGTAGTATTTGAATCTGCACTCGGTTAATATGAATAGTAGACATTCAGAAACTAGCATCTACTCTAAGATGCATTAAAGCAGTTCACTTCCATGTGACACGAGAAATGCATCAACTGTTACACAGATCTGCCAGTGCAGAGACAAGCAAAGCAACAATCATTCTGCCTTGCCCTGCTTAAGGTTAATGCTGAGATATTCACCAATAATATTGCCACCCATGATACTGGCCAACCATTTAGTTAAGCACCATAAGTACTCTGCAGTTCCAAACTCTGGCCCCATCAAATTGTTCTTTTTCCTTATAACTGTTGAGTTGACACAATGAAAAAAAGGATGAGGGTATGTAACAGACCTCTCCAATGCGACCCATAGCCTGTGAATCAGATGATATGATACTGATTGCCCCCATGTCGTGCAAGATGTCCTCAGCCGCAATGGTTTCTGCTCGAATTCTTGACTCAGCAAATGCTACATCTTCTGGGATGTTTTTATCAAGGTGGTGGCAAACCATCTACAGGAGAACCACAATATCTGACGACCAAATTCTCAAATAATATTCATAGCATCAGCATGAGACAATTGTTTACCAGCATATCAAGGTGCTCATCAACAGTGTTAGAAGTAAAAGGCCGGGTTGGGTTTGTTGAAGAAGGCAACACATTTTTCACCCCACATACTTTAATGATGTCTGGGGCATGACCACCACCTGCACCTTCGCTGTTTACAAGACAATAAGAAAACAAGCACCATTAAAAATTGCCCGATATACCCAACAATTTGAATTCTACATCATGACAAAAGAATATTTTGGAAGGGGGGCTGTGAGTTATAATCCTTAAAATGTCGACACATTTTCCATCTTCATTTTGGCCGGCATTTTCAGTTTCCAGATTTCTCAACAATTGACAGGGTAGTTTCTACGGCATCACAGAAACCAGCACTTCTCTCCGCATACAACCCATATACAAGTAACGTAGAAAAAATGTAACACCTGAATACATCATGCTCCATACCTGTGATATGTGTGTATGGACCTATCTTTAAAAGCTGCAATTGTATGCTCCACACAACCTGCTTCATTTAAGGTATCCGTGTGGATATTAACCTGTAGAATTTCGATGAACATCACCAGAATAAAAAATATGCAGGTATACCGGCATGATAGGATGATAATACAAGACAGCTTACTTGGATATCAAAAGCTTCTGCAACAGATAAACAGTTATCTATCGCGGCTGGGGTGCTTCCCCAATCTTCATGCAACTTCAAACCCATTGCTCCTGCCATAATGATCTCAGATAATCCTTCGGGTTTTGCAGTATTTCCCTGCACAGTATATTGACAGGGATAAATGTTTAGAATTTGAGCAAGGATATCATCACTTTGCTATATTCACTACCCAAACTACATTTGGATACATTCTAATTAACAAATTTGAGTTCCCATGATCTATATAAGAACCAGTCAACTAAGATATTAGTGCTAGCAGTCCATCCTATCCAATGCCATATGTTGGTTTCTTGCCTTTCTGGTTGCAAGACACTTGGGTAACAGTCTCCAATGTTTTCTCCACATACCATAAAAATAACATGTAGGAAATGCTAACTATGAAGCTCTGAAATGGTAGGGATTGAAATCTTGATGTATATTTTGTTAGCTGCTATCCACCCTAGGAACCATCATTTTATTTCACAACTAAAGAAGATTAGTATAAGGCTAAACAGATTTAGCATTTGTATTGAACCTTTAATTAGTGTTCATAACATATATACCTTTCCTGTGAATCCCACGTTGATTGGAAATTCGTCGGTGGCCTGCAACATTAGTTTCATCTGAGACGGTGCAGGGGTGCAAGTTGTGGCACAAGTTCCATGTGCTGGTCCTGTTCCACCTCCCACCAATGTTGTTATGCCTACAAATAAATGTGGAGATGATTTAATGACCTCATCATTTATCAGTAGTTAATCCAAACATGCATTTGAATATTGCATAGAAAACCTTTTTGTATGTGTAATTATTTATTTTCAACCATAAAGTATAGTATAGAAAATGCCAGTTCTGCCAGAATGCTTGTCAGTGTCAGTACCCATATTTTTAGAAAATGCTATGAAAATTTTCAAGATAGTACAAACTTAAAGAGATGTGATTCTCTGTCCCTTGTCTTTAGTAACTAGCAGGTCTGTAGCAACTAGCAGGGAATACATTTCGGGGATTCTCAGGTCATCCCAAGAAAAGCACAAGTCCGGCAAAGAAAATTACCCCGCTTTGACTTCAGGCACAACATTCAATGATTACTATATTTAAAACTATGATAGAGAAGCACATGCTGTTGTGGTCTTAGATCTGGTATAATGCAGGGCTCAGCATGAATCTCCCATCCTGTTCTTTTCTTTTCCTCCATAAAAGTCAACTTCGAAAAATTGCTTTTGTTGGATGTGTCTGGATTTTTTTCCTTTTAAAACCGATATTTTATTTCCCGACAATAACAGGTGCAAAGACTAAGGAACTTTACCACTTGCAATTGCCTCATTTACCAGCTGAGGGCATATGAAGTGAACATGGCAATCTATACCACCAGCAGTTACAATCATGCCTTGAGCAGCAATAACTTCTGTATTCACCTGGAAACAATTTCAAGCATGAAATTTATTTAAAATGCACTCCTCTTATTTATTAAATCAATCTAAAAGGTGCAGGTATGTTGTTACCCCAACAATCATGTTGCTGTGCACACCATCCATAACATCAGGGTTTCCAGCTTTCCCGATGGCAATAATAAGCCCATCTTTTATACCAATATCAGCCTTGTATATTCCTGTATAGTCAATCACAACAGCATTTGTTATAACTGTATCCAGGGAGGCAGATGCTGGATACCCTGCGGATTGTCCCATTCCATCACGCAGAACTTTCCCCCCTCCAAATATGCACTCATCACCATAAACAGCAAAGTCCTTTTCAATCTCCGCAAAAAGATCGGTATCACCAAGCCTAATCTTATCACCAGTTGTAGGTCCATACATGCTAGAATATTTCTCATGATCAACACTGCAGTCGAATGTACCATCACCAATAAGACCTTCGCTGCAACCAAAGTTTCAAAGGTAAACATCTAAGCCATAATAAATTCAACAAGTTGGATTTATTCTCTACCATTAGTTAAATGTGAAGGAAACAACCTTGCGTCCGGATAATCTTCATGTCCAAAACCATTCTCAGTAATCTTCTGCATTACCTCATTAAGCTGAGAACTGTCAACAGCACCATCAGCAATGCCATTTCCACCTCTAATTACTTTATGGCCACCAATGCTTACAAGTGTAACACTTTTTGCATCCCCTGGCTGAAACAAATAAATAAGAAATCAGATTCTAGAGGATTTTAGAAGTAGGATGTGCGGAATATTTGTGAGAATAAGTAGGATCCCTACTACGTGAAATGTATTGTTAGACTATACAGAGCAGAAAATGCCAAAGGATGGATCGAATAAAAGAACCTCAAACCGAACGGCTGTTCCAGCAGGTATATTCAGTCTCATGCCATATGCTCTGTGTCTATCAAAAACCAGGTACGGATTTGCCTCTATAAAGTGGTAATGGCTCCCGATCTGCAAAACACAATTTGGATTTTTTTTTTCTCATGAACTACAACTTAAAGTAGCATCAGAATCTAAAAGGGCGGTATAGCCCATCAAAATCGTGAGATTGTTGAATGCGATGCAAAATGAACGTATTATGAAAAGTATGTGGAAAGAAAAGACAATTGGATCATAACAACAGTATGTAAGAGAAAATGTAACTTTGACCTGAAAAGGAGCAATAAAATATTGATGGAAACTCAAGAAAAGGAACCACAGCATGCAACACCCGTTTTAACAAGAGTAAGAGCTTGCACCCGTTAAGATCAACATGGCTATACTAATGCATGAGTTTGAGCAACATAATTAAAGAAAGAATGTACCTGAAATTAATTTCCCAAAAAGGACTTTAGGAGGATAAGTCATAGTGTTAGATAGAGCTAGGGATACAAGTTTGGATCAGGACGACCTATTGATCCATTTTAGTTCTTTTGCTCGATCAATAATGTAAATAGCATGTGTACAAAGTGAAACACCAAGTAAGTGGAAGTGAACCACCAAGTAAGTGGGTTGGGCCAGTGGGTTGGCCCAATTATCTCCCCAGTATCTAGAGCCATTCAGCTAACTCCGTCACCTAATTAAGCTGTTAGCTCTTAACACATTTACATGTTCGGCTGTTCACTGCCTTTAGCAGTGTTACAAGTAACAACATTATTACACGGCTGCCGGTTCAGCACCATGTTATGCTACATGTGGATCAAATGCTATGATATTACCAAGGGGTGGCAGGACCGCAGGAGTGATCTTATTAAATGAATAGCACTCACACAGTTGTACCACAAGGAGTGGCATTAAAGCATAGGTCCAATTGTGAAAATAAGTTGGGGGCAAAGATCCATCAAATGAAAATGTCATAGAATAAGAAGTTATTTGTAAATTTGCAGTCAGGACACCAAACGAAAAACATCCACATGTGCTTACCTGAATAGGCCTGTCTGCCTTGTTAACAACCTTCAGAGTTAAAGCCCTGCGATGAAGGTTGAGGATTATGCGTCCAGAGCAGAAATGTACTTCACCAGGATAGTCCTCAACATCACTCCCAGAAAACTTTTCAAGTGAAGGTACTGCAACAATTTAATAATTTGTGTACAGTTACCCTTTTCGCTTCTTAATGTTTCTCAAACTGATAAATCAATTCAACTTTCTAGAAGAGCCAGATTACCACAAGTACAGTATTTTAAACTTTATACAAGCATGCAACTTAAGATATAAACTTCTACTCTAGTAAACCAAGTGTGTTGATCAGCGTTGACAACCTGGGAGATAAGAACCATGCAGAGCTAGCTCCAAATTTCCATCATCAGAACAAATAGGGTCATGTACAGTAATTAGTTTTGTTCCATCCATAAATGTTCCTTCAACCTAGAAAAAATGTTATAATTGAGTTTATTTTGAAAGATAATGGTAACAAGCATAATTGTCAAGCATACTGTTGTAAAGTTAGTATCTGGGTCCAATCAAAACCCGTATTATGGTCTAGTTGTAACCTTAGTACTATAAATAAAGGGTGGTTGATGAGAGGCAGATATTCTAATCTGCAAATCCAGGATACTCGGCATGAAGCTCCAAAGAGAATTTATCTTGGGCCAACAAGAGTTCAAGGTACCTCCTAAGGTGTTTGGTTGTATCACAGACATTCTGTAGGCAAGTTGGACCCGTTAAGTGTATTTATTTTGGTATGCATCTCATCAAAAGAGCCTTCTACATTTTTTTTGGCTGCCTGTTCGAACAGAGGGCAGTTATTTGACCGTCTGTTCAAAACCGTCTACGCACTTGAGTAGTACACGCCCAAGCCATAGTTTCAGGTAGCATTTTTGAATTGGAGGGGTTTGACGGGGTTTCCCCAACCTGTTTCTGAACAGGGCTAGTTGTAATCTTAGCATCATAAACATAACTATTTCCCGTATCATTACAAACCAAGGTTCTAGGACAGAGGAAATTGATCGATATCATATAGCACGAGCAAAGAAATACCTGTACAGTGTCCAGAAGGTATGGAACAGCCGGAAGAACTTGTCTCCTGATAGGCAAGAAAAAGGTAAAAGTCTCAGAGCATAAGGTTACAGAACAGCAACGGCATCATGTACAGTAACTTATTCAATGATCTTAAACAATGTGACAGGAAAATCTCAAACAATGCTCCCCACACATAACAAAAGTCTTAGATAGCGGATATAATTTATGAAGTAACAAATCTGTCATAGGCTAACAGAGAATCTTCTACTCCCTCCGATCCAAAATAAGTGTCACAGTTTTGGACTAACCTTAGTTCAAGCAAGATGTGAGCAAGTGGCACCAGCTTTTGCATAGCTTATGCATGTGAAATGAGAAATAAGGAGAAGGCTTGCTAGCTTTCTGTTGTGTTTATTATAAACTAGTGCATATTCGTTAAAGTCGGATTCCACTAATTCAGCTAGAGAATTGGTCAAGAGACACTGAAGCCAACATCAACATCATGCTTTTCTTTTATCTGTCTAGGCAATTCAAAATGTGTACATTGCTTCTTTTTTTTAGATAACTATAATACTGGATTGTGGAGTTTCTGGAAAGGGGGTCAAAAAGGTGGGTTACTGAACTGAATGTACAGACGAACCTGCCCAGCATCTGTTTCCCCAGGTCCATCAGGTCTGTTACAGTTTTGTCTCCATCCCGAACAAACTCGAGAATCTGTATCAGGAAGCAGAAAAAAGGTATTATTCAACCATGAATGGGCTTGTGGAAACAGCATCGGAGAGTATCGCATCCTCATCTCCTCACCTGCGACGCGATGAGCGCGATGGCCTCCGTGTAGTTGAGGCGGAGGCCGCGGGCGAGGCGCTTCTGCGCCAAGAAGCCGGCGCTGTGCAGCGCCAGCTTCTCCGCCTCCCTCGGCACCAGCTTCATCCCTCACCACAGGTGCAGATTCAGGGCTGAACCCCTCGAAACCTCTGGGAAACGAGCCGCAGGCCGAAAATTCAGAACAAGAGAACCAAAACTCTCAGGACCAACTGGGGGTGTCTGGATGGATTGGAATGCCTAACCAAATTTACATGAACAAGGAGTCGATTGCTCGCACCAGAAGAATAGCATGGCACGGAACAATCGAATCATCAATAGCGTGGGAGAGGTCAACCTGAACCTGGGCGGGTGGGTCGCCGGCGACCTCCGCCCCGCGACGGGCCAGCGGATGAGGGCGGCGCCGCTCGCTTCGCCGGGACGGGCTTCCCGGCGCCGGCGGGGAGAGGGCTCGGCGCGCGGCCGCGCGTGGTCTGGGGGAAGCCGGCGGAGGAGCGGAGCGGAGCAGAGTGTGGGGAGAGAGAGAGAGAGAGAGGGAGAGAGAGGTCGTCGCGAGCTGGCGATGGATTTTGATTGGTGGGCCGGCTGGATTCTGTCTTCTTTGGCGATTCCGTCGCCGTCGGTGGGCCCGCCGCCGCGCGCTTCGGGAATCTGGAGTGGATCAATCGAGCAAGCGACGGGATCCACTGCGCCCAACAAGTCAGCGGGTTGACGATAAGAGTGCAACCACTTTCTTTGAATCATTTGCCTCGACTCTATAATTGCCCGATTATAGTTAGCAAAAAAGAAGAAAACTGAGCTACGCGGGAGTTTGCATCCAGCGCACCAAGCTTCAAGTCTCGACATGAGCATTTGGTGCTCACGAAGTTTCTTCTATATAAAAATGCCAACGAAAAACAAGCTAGTGAAAAAACAAGTGAGAACTGTCGTGACAGTCCATAGGGCAACACCTGCCAATCTGGCTACCCGCATAAAGAGATACCCGTTGTCAAGAGAAAAACATCATTGTTTCGTTGAGATTGTCATGAAGTGTCACTGTCGTCAATTCTCCGTGAGGCAACGGCTCTGACTTCATCATTGACGACCGTCAACAAAGCCTTCGCCGAAACAGATGTCGGAACCCATATAGGCCTATCCAAACACATGGCCACCGTCCAGCGGTGATGACCAGACAACTCTGACTTTGACAACGAGCCTTGCAAGAGAAAAAAGGAAGATATGCCCAGTTTTTATGAAGTTTGATTGATATTTTGGATGCCAATATTTTCCTACTTAGATTGTACTACAAAATTGCATCGTGTCAAAGCCCCTGCAGGGAATGTGTAAAATTGCAACTTCTTTCTGAGATGTGTATGCTACTTCTTTCTGCGTATGTGGCTTACTAAGCATAACTAGTAAGTGAAAATGAAGTGGGGCTAGCTCACTTGGTTAACAGGTGCTGGGCAGGCAATAACTAGAGGCAAAAGCTCTGGTTCCGAATTGTTGTCTGTCACTCAACCTCTACATTTGGGCATCAACGGTAAGAGAAATAACACTACTTTTCATCTTCAAACCGAGAGCAAGACCAATCAAAACAAAAAGACTTGGCAGCTCCATGCAAGAAAGAGATCAATTGCTAGCTATATATACCACGTCCTCTTGCCTAATAATCATCAAAAAGAGAAGAAAACTGAAGCACTTGCAACAGCCAAATGATTTGGTGTGGCAACTGATTTTGGTCTGTCTGTTACTCTGTTCCATTTCTGCATCCCCACCTTGAGTTCAGTGAGCAGCAACATGGCCCTCTTTAAGTTAACCAACCAAATGCAGCAAGACAGATCTGCTCTGTCTGTTGCAGGGAAACAAGTGCAGTGAATCAGTGATGTAGAATTTTGCTCCGTGAGGGGCAAAAGCTAAACAACACTGAACCGTGATCAAGATTTGAACTGGCTTGCACACTGAAAACACACACACACACACACACATGGTTAGGGTTTGACCGACGACGCTGACAGGCCTACTCAACGATCAAAAGCGCAGCGTCCGCGTGCGCCCGTCCGGGCACCTATTCCGCCTCGATTCAGTCGGGCGGCGGCGTGCGCCTCGGCCTCGGAACCTTCAACACCGCCCAGGATGGCGCCCGTGCGTACGACGCTACGGCGTGGCGCCTCCGGCGGCCCCGTTGGGACATGAACTTCACCAACGTGGCGACGCGGGAGTGGGCACATGAGTTGGCGCCTTTCCCGCGGCTTAACACTGACGAGGATCGTCGCAAACACCGGAGGCGGGAGCGCTGTCTTTGCCTGGCCGAGATGGACGAGGAAGCCATGGCGCTGTGGAGGCAACGCTTCCCGCAAGACATCATCAACGAAGAACAGTTCTTCGCCGAGAGGAGGGCGGAGAAGGAGGAGAGAAGGAAGGAGCGAGCCGCCTATCGCAAGGACAAGCCAACGCGGAAGGCGGTCGATAAATACAACATGGCGCTAGGAGATGCGTTGTCTTCGGACTCCCGCGACGAGCGGTTCCTTGACGCCTATGCTCAGAAGTCGGAGGAGGACATCACCGAGGCAGAGTCCGAGTCGGAGAACGAGTAGTAGTAGTTTAGTTTTATTTTGTATCGTAGAAGCAGTCTACGTGGACGTAGTAGAACTATATATCGTTGGAGAAGTCTAAATGTACGCATTTTGTATCGTAGAAGCAGTCTATGTGCGGAACTATCTTCATATTTGTATGCTATGTATACAATCGTGTAGAAAAAAAATGAAATATAGCGCGCCTTCTGGACCGGCTCGGGCGCGCTTTATTTTGCGACGACCGCTGGAGCCAGCACAGCGCCGCGCGCAAAACCTGGCAAACGCGGCGCGGTATTTTTATTTTTAACGCGCCTCGCGTTACGCGCCCGTTGGAGATGCTCTAAGGCCGATTGTAATGGGGAGTATCATATACTAGTATCATGCATATGATACTAGTGTATGATACTACCTCCCTAATGCATAGTATTATATATTAATATCATATAGTACTCTATTTATTGCCATGCATGACACAAAGTAGCATAACATTTAATATGATACGGTATCATGATATGATACTACACCCTTTCTTTCTTCATTTAATGCTACGACACCTCATCAAAATTACCTAGTTGGCATGCATGATACTAGCTATGACACTACCATTACAACCAGCCTAAGCATAACTAGTAAGTGAAAATGAAGTGGGGCTAGCTCACTTGGTTAACAGGTGCTGGGCAGGCAATGACTAGAGGCAAAAGCTCTAATTCCAAATTGTTGGCTGGCATTCAACCCCTACACTTGGACATCAACGGTAAGAGAAAGAACACTACTTCATCTTCAAACCGAGAGCAAGACCAATCAAAATAAATAAAAAAATACTTGGCAGCTCCATGCAAGAAAGAGATCAATTGCTAGCTATATATACCACGTCCTCTTGCCTAATAATCATCAAAAAGAGAAGAAAACTGAAGCACTTGCAACAGCCAAATGATTTGGTGTGGCAACTGATTTTGGTCTGTCTGTTACTCTGTTCCATTTCTGCATCCCCACCTTGAGTTCAGTGAGCAGCAACATGGCCCTCTTTAAGTTAGCCAACCAAATGCAGCAAGACAGATCTGCTCTGTCTGGTGCAGGGAAACAAGTGCAGTGAATCAGTGATGTAGAATTTTGCTCTGTGAGGGGCAAAAGCTAAACAACACTGAACCGTGATCAAGATTTTAACTGACCGACGACGCTGACAGGCCTACTCAACGATCAAAAGCGCGAAAGCATGAACAGAGAGACAAACGGCAGCAGCATGGATCAGTAGGAATGCAGTTGGTAGGAGCATTTCATACATTAGCATGCATTCCTCCCTCTTCATGCTCAGGTTGATGCATGTATCTGCATTCCATATGTATACCCGCAGACTGCAGATTTCAGTCTCAGGGGCATCCTTCAGAGTTAACCTGAACCAAACTGTTAGTACTCCCTCCGTAAACTAATATAAGAGCGTTTAGAATACTAAAGTAGTGATCTAAATGCTCTTATATTAGTTTACAGAGGGAGTACTTGAGAATTCAGAAGATGATCAGTAAATGAAAAGCATTTGCTCAACAGTCAGCACTGACAACAAACCAAAACACTGCGCATTTAGATGGGAAGCACAGCTCGTTTGCAATCAACCAAAATTTGAGTGCCACACTGGCTTGCCTCTGGAGTCTGGACTGAACAGCAGCAGGCTGGAGGCAGCAGAGCAGACGCACGCGCACGCCTCCGATCGATCCCCACAACCCCTGCCTCCGATCAATGATCCATTCCATACAAACGCACGCACGCGACTTGAGCCCGACCCCGACCGCCACAACCCACACGCGCGCTTGCCTCGAGCTCCAGCCTCCTGCTTCCGAAATTCGAAATCGAAGCGCCACCCATCTCCTCCTCCTCCTCCGCCGCCGCCATGGCATCCTCCCTCGCCCCGCCAGCGCCGCCGTACGCGATGCTCGTCGTCGCCCTGCCGCCGACGCCGGCTCCGCCCGCCTCCGCCTCGCACGCCATCGCCCGGTCGGCGCTCATCATCCTCGGCGTCATCTGCCTCATCGCCGCCGCGTCGATCGCCATCAACCGCCTCCTCCGCCGCGCCTCCCGCCGCCGAGCCTCCGCGGCCGCGCTCCCGCTCGCCGCGTCCGGCGGGGCGCCGCTCCCGCTCCCGCGCTCGGGGCCGGCCCCAGCCCGCCGGGCCCCCGCGCTGCTCGCGGACGCCGACTGCATCGTCTGCCTCTGCGCCATCGTCCCCAGGGCCGAGGCCCAGCTGGCGTGCAGGCACAGGTTCCACGCCACCTGCATCGACGAGTGGGTCCGCAGCTCGCCCGCCTCGCCGACCTGCCCCCTCTGCCGCGCCGCCGTCCAGCCCCCGCGCCCCGCCGACGCCATGGACCAGAGGAGGACCGCCCGCCGCTCGTCCGCCGCGGGCGACCGCCGCCGCGTGGCCGCATCAGGCGAGGCGCCGCCGGGCCCTTCGCGCGTGTCGGGAGTCTGAGCTCTTCGTCCCCAACAGCTTCAGTCAGGTTCTGTTGAGGGCAGACATGGACGGCTTGGATTAAAGCTGGCGTGAAGAAACGGCTCAGATGAATTAGTTCTGAATTTCCCATTTTCTATATTACGAGTAGTATATACCAGGGAATTCTTAGTTTTTCGCTCTTATTTTTTTTTACTCGGAAACTTGGGGATGTTTATTGCTTCATGGAAATTCGGTTATAATCGGCCACAAGGATCCTAACAAGGAACCCTGGGCTTTCATCAATCCAACACTCGGTATTGCTAAGACTAGTAGCATATTTGGCAAATAAATCTGTTATCTTCCCTCATGACATGACGATCCGAGAAGGACGCAAACACCGAAGATCTCTCCCCTATTTCATCTAAGATAGGAGCCACAATTGCTCGAGCATTGTGTCGCGGAGACCAGAGGATGACAACCTCTAAACAATCAGTTTTCATAATCACACGCGAGAACCCCTCAGCTAGGCAAATATCACACCTTCTCGCACTGCTAGAAGCTCCGCTATGAAGGCATCGGAAACCCCCGAAAACTGATGCTCCAAGCTCCTTGGAAAGAAAGGTGTGATCTAGCAACACCTCCTCCACCCTTGTTAGGAGAATCAATATCTATAGCCCCATCCATATTGATCTTTACCCATCCTGGTTCTGGCGGCCTCCAACACTGACTCTCTGAGGTACGATGACCGCCCGTAGGCATGTCCAACACTGATAAATCATCACGTACTCTGTTGACCGCATGGACCGGATCAAAGGTGTCCTCACCACGCGTCCATCTATTGCGCGTTGTCCCCCATCAAGAAACATTTTGTCAAGCAATATGTCCTTTTCCCAAGTTTCTGGATGTAAGCGTGGTAGCTTGACATCTAGAACCTCTCGAGCCACCAGCCAATAGTTCCTAACATGGGAACAGAACACAAGAGCATGCATCAGATTTTCATCCATTGCTTCACAAAGATCACATCTAGCAATACGCATAATGTAGCGATGCTTGACTATGTCATAGTCGGGTAAAATTCCTCGGAGAACTCTCCATCAGAACACCCGTACTCTCGGTATAACTTTGAGCTTCCAAAGTGCAGACCAAAGTTGAATGTCTGGCATTGAAGTTCTTGTTGCCGCCCCTTCCTCTAGAGCGTGATGCTCATTCCGACTCACAAGAGCGCGGTATGCCGTTTTGACAAAATATTCACCTGATCTTTTCAATGCCCAACACAAAGAGTCTTCTCCACCCGCAATAGGATATTCAAAATAGCAGCTGCATCGGGTGTGAAGAAATTCCTCCTTACCACCTCTACATCCCACTGCACGTTTCTATTAATGAGGTCCGAGAAATAGGATAGAGGCTCACTGCCAATTCTCCCTATGGGCTGTTGTTGTATCAGGAATCCACTGATCTTCCCATATGGCTATGGAGGAGCCACCACCAACTCTCTTGATGAGGCTCGAATGCAATGTTGTACGTCCAATGATTATCTCCTTCCATGTTGCTACTGATGAATCGGGAGCTGTGGCATGCATAAAATCACATCTGGGAAATACTTCCCTTTAATAACACGCGAGCATAGTGATTTTGGATGGCTGATCAAGCGCCATCCTTGCTTTTCGAGAAGAGTCAGATTAAACATCTCGAAATCACGGAACCCCATGCTCCCCTTAATTTTCGGAGTAGCTAATTTGTCCCATGATATCCAATGTAAGGAGTGCTTGTCGGTGGAGCTACTCCACCAGTATTTGGCCATGCACGACGTCAATTGTTTGCAAACTTGTTTGGTCAATTGAAAACAACTCATCATGCTATAGAGCGGAATGGCCTGAATGATTGATTTTATATAGACTTCTCTTCCCGCACAAGCTAAATTATGCTTGGACCAACCTTGCATCTCCTACGACTTCTCTCACAAATGTGATCGAACGTGCCACTAGTGATTCGTCCGACCAATGTGGGGAGACCGAAGTATCTTTTAGTTAATGCTTCGATATGAATTCCTAGTGTATGTTTCATTGCATCTCTGACAGGCTGTGAGGCATTTGAACTTTTTTCTCAGCGTAAATTCGCATGACCTCATTCAAACGATTAACACTTTGTACTTGATCATTCAAGAAGATCAAACTATCATTGACAAATAGTGATTGACCCAGGGAGATCGTACACTTACTTGTATGCCTCAATCAATGAAGTTGCCATCGAAATGATTCATCAAAGATGCGAACCCCTCGACGCATAAGAGAAACGGGAACGGGGACCTTGGTCCCCTTGCCTTAATCCTATGAATGGTGTGAAGTATGGAAGTAGCCCGCCATTCACCTTCACAGCAAAACGGGTTGATGATACACATTTCATGATCAAACAAACAAATTTGTCACAGAAACTCAAGTTGATCATCATGGCCTCCAAATAGTGCCATTTGACTCTGTCGTATGCCTTGAGCCCTTGATCATATCCAGTTTCACCGCACATGATGCATTTTTACACTACTAGGGAAATGCTTATACACAGGAGCTCAGTAGTAGCGCTTTTTATAAGGAAGCGCTGCTGCTAAAGAACGGTAGCGCTTGCGTCTGAAGACCGTTGCTACTATTCATATAGCAATAGCGCTTTTGTTATAAAAAATACTACTACTATAGTTGCCAAACGGTTGCAGGCAGTGTAGGTATACTAGTAGCGTTGGCAATTAAAAAGCGCTACTGCTATTGTACAATAGCAGTAGCGCTGTCCTCTAACGAGCGCTACTACTACGCTTACCTTATCCACCGCGAGTGTCCCTCATTCTCTCTCACACACTCTCACTCATCGCACGTCGCCTGCCGTCGTCGCCATCGCCCGCCGCCCCCCCGACGCCCCCAAGGTATCCGCCTCCCTCCTCCTTCTCTCACCGCCCTCCCTCCCTCCTCCTCTCGTCGCCCTCCCTCCCTTCTCCTCCTCTCGCCGTCCTCCTCTCTCCCTCCTCCTTCCCCTCCTCCCCCTCCCTCCTCCTCCCTCCTCCTCCTCCTCCCTTCGCCGGCCCTCCTCTCTCCCTCCTCCTCCCTCCTCCTCCTCCTCCTCCCTCCTTTCTCCCTCCTCCCCCCCTCTGTCCCTAAATGTATTAGAAATTTTCTTAGTAATAGAATTTAGTAATAGAAATTTTTAGTAAAAGAATGTTGTAATGTAATTTTTTTAGCAATAGAATTTTTTAGTAAAAGAAATTAGTAAGTGAAATAGGGTTAGAACTAGGATGTTTTAGACATAGGGTTTCACTAAGTCCTAAGATGATGATAATAATGTTTTTGTTTATATTTTGTTTTTTTGCAGAAATAAAGGAGCCCCTGCATCATCCCCGCCGTCGTCCCCGTTACCGGCCCCCTCCAACCTCGAGGTGAGACCAACCACCCCATTTTCAAATTGGAGAACTACTCCTATTTTGAATGCTCAAATTGGAGAGCACTATTTTGAATACTCTTTTGTTTTTGCAGCCAAATCTCCATGTCGTCGCCGCCGTCGTCCCCGTCACAGGCCCCCTTCGACCTCGAGGTGAGACTAGCCAAATCTCCATGTCAATATGAGTCTTATAAGATATTTTGAAATGTTTTTGTTCATATTTTCAACCATTGAAATGCAATGACCATCAATTTTGAATGCAATGACCATCAAGTTTGAATGCAAATAGGATATGTGCTTGCCCAAGTGGCCATGTTTGCAGGTAACTCCTCCGAGTGGCCTATGTTTTGCCGGAGTGTTGATTAATTTCCGTTCCGGCAAATTTCAAGCGCTCAATATGTCCTTTTTTAGCAAAGGTCATGCCAAATTTTTCCGTGAATTTCGGCATGACTTGTGCTAGAATATGTAGGAAATATCGAGTGGCCTGGATTTTCTAGAAGATAATTAAATGACATTTCGGGTTGACTTTAAGTCTATCGAGGCTCCATACATGACAATCAAAAAATGAGTGAGGGAGAAAGTCTGCACCATATATGAGAGAGGAAGAAACCCGACTATTGTCGTGGGGGTCGTTTCTCCTTCTTCTCCTTGTGCTAGACCTTTGTTAGGCACGAGGGGAAGGAGGAGTAACAACCATCACCGACGGTCGAAAAATCAGTGAGGGAGTGTGTCCACCATATATGAGAGAAGAAGAATGCCGACTGTTGTCGTGGGAGTCGCTTCTCCTTCGTTCCCGTGTGCTAGAAATTTTGGTTTAATGCACTCGAGGACGAAGGGAGGAGCGACCATCACCAACGGTTGAATATATACACCATGTGAGCTGAGAGTTTTCAAAAAAAAAAGACTCGACGGACCGATAGTCAACCCGTGCTGAATAATAATGATCTAATATAGTTTTTGCAGTACATATATTGAATTTTAGAAGTTTAATCTTTGAATTATGAACATAGGAAATGTCGTCGGACGGAAGTCTCGCGGAGTGCTCCTGGTGCGGCGACAACCGGGGTTTCTGCGACAGGCCTCACTTGGTAGAAGGTCGGTGCTTCATCATTAAGCTCTAGGAGGCCCTCAATGTTGAAACGGTACGCTACAACGCAAAGTGTTTTTTCGTAATTAAGCTTGACTTCTACAACTTCAACATGTAATTTTCGTCTTTTACAATTCGACTAGCTTATCTCATGCCAAGCAAGACGCTATGTCTTGGAGATGATGGGTTTTGAAGATCATGAGAGTATGGAAACAAAGAAAATTCACCCAAGGACCCATCATGGTATGAATTTTGAGGTAAATCTATACAATTCTGAAAGGGTATCCCATTTTGGTTGCCCGGATTGGGAAGCACTTTGCAAGATGTATGATTTCCAAGAGGGTATGCTTGTCACCATGGATCTTGGTGATCCTGACATCGAGGAAGACAATTTGGACATTTGGGTCCTTGTTGATACGCTTCCAATTCTACCGCTATGTGAGTTTCTCAAACATAGTTATTAAGTAATTTATATTGTTTATTTCAAAATAGTTGACAACTTATTTCCATTGATAGCTTATTTTCATTCTTCAAAGAATGTGCAGAAGATGGTAGACAGAACCTACTACATCGATGGCTTTGATTTAACTTATCAGGAGAAAAATCATCTGGTCGCATTTTGTACCGATCTTGAGAATTACAATATCTATTATCAAACTCCTCCACATTATGGTCAATATGTGCCACTAGTGCACGTGTTGAACTATGCTAACATCCATGGAGACGTCATGATAAGATTTTTTTAGTATTACGACATCTATGCATCTTTTGCATAAATTCTTCTAAAACTGAACTACATTGCTAACTACGAAGTTATTACTATGTTTTTCACTAGATAATCCCGCAGGAGTGTGTGCCTCATCTGATGTTTCAGAAAGGTCGCCTCGATGTTTTGAATATACAGCCAGGTCATCCTACGAATCACTCCTGTTCATATCGGATTTCTAAAACCAATGAAGACATGACAATCAAAGATTGGAAAAAATGTATGGTCACTCGTAGGGAGCTACTTGGAAGCAATATTAGGCAAAGGGCAAGAATTGGAGACAGGATAATCTCCATTCTCCATAATGGAGAGTCAGTGCCTATCTTGTTTTATGCTATTTTACCTAAGAGAATGTAGTAGGTCCTAGCTAATACTCATGATCATGTGCTAATAACAACTAAGTAGGATTGGTTAGATGACTATGATGATGATGTGGTATCGAGTAGAAGTTGTATGACGGATGATGATGAGTAGGACTTGTTATTATGATACCAACACTAGTAGAAAAGGGGGCAATGGTCCAGGCGGGTCCAGCCCATTAGTCCCGGTTCAATCCAGAACCGGGACCAATGGGGGCATCGGACCCGGTTCATGAGCCCCGGGGGCCGGCCGGGCCACGTGGGCCATTGGTCCCGGTTGGTGGTATGAACTGGGACCAATGGGCCTCTCTCCTGGCCCACCACCATTGGTCCCGATTCGGGCGACCAACCGGGACCAAAGGCCAACCTTTAGTCCCGGTTCATGCCTCCAACCGGGACCAATGGTGGTGCCTATATATACCCCCTCGCGCAAGAGCAGAGCACACTGCTCTGTTTTTTCTGGCCGAGGGGGAGAGGGCTTGGTGGTGCTCTAGCTCACCTCATATGCACACAAGGTGTTCGATGGAATGCCCGAGCCACACTACTTAAGGTTTCTCCTCTCCAAGCTCGACCGCCAAGCTCCATTTTCCTCCATATTTGTCTAGGTTTAGCGGTCCGTCACGCCCCGTCCCCGTCTTCAACATCGTCGATCACCGGCACCGATCTCATCGCCGGCACCACCGTGGTGAGCCTCTTGTTCTTATCTTCTTTCCGAAAGGAAAAATATTCTTATTTGTATGTTTAGATAGATATATACTTGTATAATTTTCTTACTTTTATTATTGCATCTTATATAGTGCGATGGTTTTGGTATCCGCCCCCGTCGGCCCTCGTCCTGTCTATGATTCGGATGTGGTATATATTATCTTTTCATAACTATTGGTTCATTTATTGTTTATGACAATTATGCCGACCAACGTGACATAGATTTTATTCATCTAGGAGGTTGTTGAACCGGAAATTCCAACCGACCCTATTGTCGAGAGGTTAAATTTAGTTGAAGAAGAAAACAATTTGTTGAAGGAAAAAATTAGAAAAATTGAGGAGGAGAAGATGATATTGGAGTTGCATGTTGCGGATGTCGTCGATGATCACAAGATCAAGATGGATGCAATGCGCTTGAAGATTAGAAAGATTAGAAAATATGCCATTCATACCGAGGCTTGGTATCATTATGCCGTTGGATCAGTTGTTACATTGGTTGCGATTATGATCGCATTTGTTTTCGCATTGAAATGTTTTACATAGTTTCAGTGTATGGTTTAATTAATTTAGATGCTCTGCAGAGCTTTATGTTGTTAGATGAGAACTATGTATGTACTTTGGTTTTAATGTGATGATGAACTTCTATTAATTTGGTCACTTAATTAATCTATTCATGATGTTCTCTAATGATTTTTGACACACTTAATTATATATAATGCACACAGATGAACCGGCAATGGATGTACGGTTCAAGACACACCTCCGAGTACATTAAGGGCGTGCATAATTTTCTCGAAGTGGCTGAGGCAAACAAGCAGAATGGTTTTATGTGTTGTCCATGCCCTATATGTGGGAATACGAAGTCTTACTCTGACCGGAAAATCCTCCACACCCACCTGCTTTACAAGGGTTTCATGCCACACTATAATGTTTGGACGAGGCACGGAGAAATAGGGGTTATGATGGAAGACGGCGAAGAAGAAGAGTACGATGACAACTATGTGCCCCCTGAATACGGTGATGCTCCAGAAGATCAAGAGGAACCAGACGATGTGCACGATGATGCTGCAACGGGAGAAGCTGCTGAAGATCAAGAGGAACCAGACGATGTGCTCGATGATGATGATCTCCGCCGGGTCATTGTCGATGCAAGGACGCAATGCGAAAGTCAAAAGGAGAAGCTGAAGTTCGATCGCATGCTAGAGGACCACAAAAAAGGGTTGTACCCCAATTGCGAAGATGGCAACACAAAGCTTGGTACCGTACTGGAATTGCTGCAGTGGAAGGCAGAGAATGCTGTGCCTGATAAAGGATTTGAGAAGCTACTTAAAATATTGAAGAAGAAGCTTCCAAAGGATAACGAATTGCCCGACAGTACATACGCAGCAAAGAAGGTCGTATGCCCTCTAGGATTGGAGGTGCAGAAGATACATGCATGCCCTAATGACTGCATCCTCTACCGCGGTGCGTACAAGGATCTGAACGCATGCCCGGTATGCGGTGCATTACGGTATAAGATCAGACGAGATGACCCTGGTGATGTTGACGGCGAGCCCCCCAGGAAGAGGGTTCCTGCGAAGGTGATGTGGTATGCTCCTATAATACCACGGTTGAAACGTCTGTTCAGAAACGGAGAGCATGCCAAGTTGATGCGATGGCACAGTGAGGACCGTAAGAAAGACGGGAAGTTGAGAGCACCCGCTGACGGGTCGCAGTGGAGAAAAATCGAGAGAAAGTACTGGGATGAGTTTGCAAGTGAGCCAAGGAACGTATGGTTTGCTTTAAGCGCGGATGGCATTAATCCTTTCGGGGAGCAGAGCAGCAATCACAGCACCTGGCCCGTGACTCTATGTATGTATAACCTTCCTCCTTGGATGTGCATGAAGCGGAAGTTCATTATGATGCCAGTTCTCATCCAAGGCCCTAAGCAACCCGGCAATGACATTGATGTGTACCTAAGGCCATTAGTTGAAGAACTTTTACAGCTGTGGAATGGAAACGGTGTACGTACGTGGGATGAGCACAAACAGGAGGAATTTAACCTAAAGGCGTTGCTGTTCGTGACCATCAACGATTGGCCCGCTCTCAGTAACCTTTCAGGACAGACAAACAAGGGATACCACGCATGCACGCACTGTTTACTTGACACCGATAGTATATACCTGGCAAGCTGCAGGAAGAATGTGTACCTGGGCCATCGTCGATTTCTTCCGACCAACCATCAATGTCGAAAGAAAGGCAAGCATTTCAAAGGCGAGGCAGATCACCGGAAGAAGCCCGCCATGCGTACCGGTGATCACGTACTTGCTATGGTCAATGATTTACACGTAATCTTTGGAAAGGGTCCCGGCGGACTAGCTGTTCCGAGTGACGCTGAGGGACACGCACCCATGTGGAAGAAGAAATCTATATTTTGGGACCTACCCTACTGGAAAGACCTAGAGGTCCGCTCTTCGATCGACGTGATGCACGTGACGAAGAACCTTTGCGTGAACCTGCTAGGCTTCTTGGGCGTGTATGGGAAGACAAAAGATACAGCTGAGGCACGAGAGGACCTGCAACGTTTGCACGAAAAAGACGGCATGCCTCCAAAGCAGTATGAAGGTCCTGCCAGCTATGCTCTTACCAAAGAAGAGAAGGAAATCTTCTTTGAATGCCTGCTTAGTATGAAGGTCCCGACTGGCTTCTCGTCGAATATAAAAGGAATAATAAATATGGCAGAGAAAAAGTTTCAGAACCTAAAGTCTCATGACTGCCACGTGATTATGACGCAACTGCTTCCGGTTGCATTGAGGGGGCTTCTACCGGAAAACGTCCGATTAGCCATTGTGAAGCTATGTGCATTCCTCAATGCAATATCTCAGAAGGTGATCGATCCAGAAACCATACCAAGGCTAAGGAGTGATGTGGTGCAATGTCTTGTCAGTTTCGAGCTGGTGTTCCCACCATCCTTCTTCAATATCATGACGCACGTTCTAGTTCATCTAGTTGACGAGATTGTCATTCTGGGCCCCGTATTTCTACACAATATGTACCCCTTTGAGAGGTTCATGGGAGTCCTAAAGAAATATGTCCGTAACCGCGCTAGGCCAGAAGGAAGCATCTCCATGGGCCATCAAACAGAGGATGTCATCGGGTTTTGTGTTGACTTCATTCCTGGCCTTAAGAAGATAGGTCTCCCTAAATCGCGGTATGAGGGGAGACTGACTGGAAAAGGCACGCTTGGAAAGGACTCAATAATATGCAGGGACGGATATTCTTGGTCTCAAGCCCACTACACAGTTCTACAGAACTCTACCTTGGTGACCCCGTATGTCGATGAACACAAGAACAGTCTGCGCTTCAAACACCCGGAGCAGTGCGACGACTGGATTACATGTGAACACATCAGGACTTTCAGCAGTTGGTTGGAAGCACATATCAGAGGTGACAGCACTGTTTGTGAGGAGCTGTACTTGTTATCCAGGGGACCATCTTTGACTGTATTGATTTGGAAAGGATACGAGATAAATGGGAATACATTTTACACGATTGACCAAGATCAAAAGAGCACCAACCAAAACAGCGGTGTCCGCTTTGATGCAACAACCGAGAGGGGAAAGGACACATATTATGGTTACATAGTGGACATATGGGAACTTGACTACGGACATGATTTTAAGGTCCCTTTGTTTAAGTGCAAATGGGTCAATCTGTCAGGAGGCGGGGTACAGGTAGACCCACAGTACGGAATGACAACAGTGGATCTGAAAAATCTTGGGTACACTGACGAACCGTTCGTCCTAGCCAATGATGTGGCACAGGTTATCTATGTGAAGGACATGTCCAGTAGACCGAGAAAGAGAAAAGATAAGGAAGCAAATACATCATACGATGAGCCAAAGCGCCACA
This sequence comes from Triticum aestivum, assembly GCF_018294505.1. Lineage (NCBI taxonomy): Eukaryota > Viridiplantae > Streptophyta > Magnoliopsida > Poales > Poaceae > Triticum > Triticum aestivum. The sequence continues at coordinate 665,465,890 of NC_057807.1, read as the reverse complement.
TAGTTCTTTCAGGAAAAAGGGACATCGTGGGAGTGGAGGACAAGACAGACATGTCTGAAGATTATGAAAAGTTTCATGAAATTCCTCCCTTTAAAGTCAAGGCTGACCCCAGCATCCTGATAAACGATGAAGATTATCCATGGTTACGGTGCAATAAGCAAATGACACAAGCGAAGAAAAAGTGAAGACTTTCTCCCGCAACTATTATGATGATATATACCATGCCAACTTTGTAACTGACGAGTATGATACCATTGTTCGTTTTGTACATGCACATGCTATGTGTGGGTCAATTTATGATACCATGCCAACTTTCAACTTTTTCAGAGTTCATTTGAAATGCTTTAATGTCTTATGGTTCGGCCCTCGTAATAATTAAAAATAGCAACAATAAGTATTTTGTTGTAAGTAGAAACAAAATAAAATAAATAAAGCAAGAAAGAAAACAAAAAAAAGTGTTTTCAAATTTGAAAAGTAATGGCACTAACAGAAAGTTTATAATTTTCCTAAAACTAAAAGCAAAAAGAATTAAAAAATAAAGCAAAAAACAAAAGAAAATAAATAATGCAGAAAACAAAACAAAAAAACAACAATAAGTATTTTTTTGTAAGTAGAAACAAAATAAAATAAATAAAGCAAGAAAGAAAACAAAAAAAAGTGTTTTCAAATTTGAAAAGTAATGGCACTAACAGAAAGTTTATAATTTTCCTAAAACTAAAAGCAAAAAGAATTAAAAAATAAAGCAAAAAACAAAAGAAAATAAATAATGCAGAAAATAAAACAAAAAACAACAATAAGTATTTTGTTGTAAGTAGAAACAAAATAAAATAAATAAAGCAAGAAAGAAAACAAAAAAAAGTGTTTTCAAATTTGAAAAGTAATGGCACTAATAGAAAGTTTATAATTTTCCTAAAACTAGAAGCAAAAAGAATTAAAAAATAGAGCAAAAAACAAAAGAAAATAAATAATGCAGAAAACAAAACAAAAAAACAACAATAAGTATTTTGTTGTAAGTAGAAACAAAATAAAATAAATAAAGGAAGAAAAAAAGTGCCACCTACTGGGCCCCCACGGCCTGAATACGACTTGTATCCCTAATTTGGGCCAGGATTCAGGCCCGCAGAAGGCCCAGAAGGCCCAACAGGCAAAGAAGTAGCAAGTAGGCCCATAAGCCTGCAGTAGGAAGGAGTTCAAGAGGGGAGCGGCAGTGGGGCTTATAAACCACTGCGCTCCCCTCTCAACTAGCGAGGTGGGACTAAACTTTGGCCCCGATGCGGGCAGCGCAGGGGCCTTTGGTCCCGGTTGGTGGCACCAACCGGGACTAAAGGGGGGGGGGCTTTAGTCCCGGTTGGAGCCACCAACCCGGACCAAAGGCCGCAGCTTCCCGCCCTTTGGGCTGCCGAAAAAGAGGCCTTTGGTCCCGGTTGGTGGCTCCAACCGGGACTAAAGGGGGCATTAGTCCCGGTTGGTGCCACCAACCGTGACCAATGCTCCTTGTATATAAGTAGCACTTTGCAGTTTTGCAGTTCATCGCCACATTGCCCCCCCCCGACGACGCCGAATGCATCGACGCCGCCAGGCTGCCCCGACGCCGCTCGCCGCCCCCGCCGTCGCCGTCGCCGTCGCCGTCGCCCGCGCCCGTCGTCGTCGCCGTCCTCCCCGAGCCCGCGCTCGCCGTCGTCGCCGCCAGGCTCTGCCGCGTCGCCGCCAGGCTTCGCCGCCCGCCGCGCCCCCGCGCCCCGCGCCCCGCGCCCCGTCGCCGTCGCCCGCCCCCGCGCGCCGCCACCGCTGTGAGCCGCCGCGCCGCACCGGCTCTTTTTTTTCTTTCATTTTTATTAGTTTTATTTTTTTGTTCAATGTATAGATATATGTGTGTATGTATATATGTGGCTATATATATATATGCGGCTCTGTTTTTTTTCATTTTTATTAGTTTAGTTTTTTTGTTTATATATATATATATAATGTATATGTGTATGTATGTGGCTATGTGTATGTAATGTTTAAAAATTGTTCAGATTATGTTTTTGTTGATATATTTATTTATTGTTCATATGTGTATTAATGTTTTCATATATGCAAAAGATAGATTTTTAGAAAAGTTCGGTTTTTTTTCTGTTCATAGATTTTTTTGCTGATATTAATTATTGTAGAATATGCAAATGTTTGTATATTCATATGAACAATGCATTAGGCAAAACCTTTGTTTTTTTTCGAAATTTTCTATTTGAACATTTTTTTTAAAACAAGCAATACTAAAAGAATGAGAGGAAAAAGGAAAATAAGAAGAGGAAGAAAGGAGAAAAAGAGGAGAGGAAGAAGAGGAGAAATAAATAAGAAGAGGAAAAAAGAAGAAAAAGAAGAGGAGAAGAAGAAAGGAATAGAGGAGAAAGGAGAAATTCTATTTTTTCTTCTTCTCCTCTATTCCTTTCTTCTTCTCCTCTTTTTTTCTTCTTTTACTTCTTCTTCTTCTTCCTTCTTCCTTCTTCCTCTTTTCTTCCTTTTCCTTAATTATTTTCCTTTCTCGAGGGAGAAGAAGAAAAAGAAGAGGAGAAGAAGAAAGAAAGGAAAGGAGAAAGAAGAAACTTCAACACGAGGGGGTGGTACCGATACCCCCTCCCCGATAACATTATTTTTCCATGTATATGTATGTCGCGTCGTTGTCGATATAACCCCCTCTAGATACAACTGCAGCACCCCCCTCGGCCCTCTCGCTCGACCAAAACTCTCGAGGACACCCAAACCCTAGAGAGAAAACGATGTTGCAGGTCTCCTACGTACCCCCTCCCGCCGCGCTCCTACCCGACAAATTAACTCTCTCGAGGCCACCCAAATTTATCAAGTTAAAAGAGCGTTATCGTCGAGGCCACCCCAAACACTTGAAGCTTTGTGTCGAGGCGACCCCAAACCCTAGAGAAGCAGCGTCGAGGCCACTAACATGATTCCTTATTGTGATTAGCTAGCTAGTTCTACGTTTGCCAGTATGTACCATGTTTGAATAATAATTGACATGTTGTCAATATTTGCAGAAACTATGGAGCACTCCCGAGACGAAGAAACAGAAGCGATGTTGGGGGAAATAATCGCAAATGGAAGTGATGATGTTGCGTCATTTCTCATCGACACCGTTGGTCAGATGGATGAAGAAGAGGGCTATGATTATGATGGCTTCGACCCATTAATGCCGGTACAAGAGGAGGACTATGTTCATGATGGCTCCGGTGACACGATGGAGGTACAAGACGAAGGAGACCGTGCCGAGCCGAGGCACCGAACCGAGTCCGGCCAGGTATATATATATATTAGTTAAGCCCGTGCTGACAAGTTAATTGATGCATCCATTGTTTTGGTATATGTACACATATTAAGTACTGTCGTCTTTCTTCCTTATAATTTCTAGCCCTCCGGATCGAGCACAACTTCGGTAAGGAGACGAGGCCCGAAGAAAAAGTTGAGCTCGGATGAAAAGTTTGAGATCATAGAAATCGCGCCCGACGGCGAACCGATTGAACCCATCCGGACAAAGAAGGCATTTTCTGCTCAGTGCGGGGTTCTTGTTAGGGACAGGATCCCGATCAGCATCCAGCAATGGTATAAGCCTGCTAAGGATGAAGACGCTGAGGTGTCTTATGTCAATGATATGCAGAAAGAAGATCTTTGGAATGAGCTGAAGGCAAATTTCACCCTACCGCCAGAGGAGGATCCGGAGAAGCCAGTTATAGAGCAATTAATCAAGTCTTGTTCTCTTAAGAAGATGGCTGGCCTAATGAGGAGGTGGAGGAAAGAGCTGAACCAGTTTGTCAAGAAAAAAGAGACACCAGAATTCATCGGCAAATATGAGAAGATCAAAGATCACTGGCCCGCATTTGTGGCCCACAAGACATCAGAAAAGAGTAAGAAGATGTCGGAGACAAACAAGAAAAATGCTGCGAAGATGAAGCTTCACCATCGCACGGGGTCAGGTGGCTACCTCAAAGCCCGGCCTAAGTGGTCCAAGGCTGAGCATGATCTGCTTGAAAAAGGGATCGAACCAGAGACAATGCGCTGGCCAGACTGTTGCCAGACTTGGTTCTTCGGGGCTGGCGGAACCTTGGACCCTGTAACAGGGCAGTGTCAGTGGACGGACGAGCAACTGCAAACACCAGTCAAGAAACTTCGACACTATATTGATGCAGCACAGCGAGGGACGTTCCTTCCAAACAGGGAGAAGGACGAGCTCACAATGGCCCTTGGGAATCCCGAGCACCCTGGACGGACACGAGGCACGCCAGGCTCCCTTCCGTGGAAGGTTGGTTTTCCGGACGCAGGGGGTTACAAAACCCACGAGAGGAGGAAGAAACTGGAGCAGGACCAAATGCAGGCACTGCTTGGAAGGGTAATGGGGCTAGAGGATCGAGAAGAGGAATGAGAAGCAGCAGATCGCAACAAACGACATGCCGAAGCTTCCCCCGAAGCTACCCCGCCATCTCAGCGGAGAAGCAGCGTTGCTTCCACCGAGCTGCTTCAGCCGGAGCATGTCTTGACGGCTCCTGCCAGCTATCCCGTGGATGGTATCACGGAGTCTCAAAATTGCCACATTATGGCGCGATGCATGAATTTGAAGGTCAAGGCGGCTGTTGGCCAAGTTTATCCTAGTGGACCCGGCACAACTTATCACTGCTAGCCGATTCCAGAAGGATTTGCTAAGGTGATGGTTGATGAAATAACGGAGGGATTTGAGGACCTCGCGCTTGAGCACCCTACCGGTGAAGGGGAGACTAGGCTGGGTTCTGCTCTGAAGACTCCATGCCTATGGCGGAAGGAGCTCATCGACCTTCTGAACTGGACGCCTCCGCCTCCTCCTCCTCCTCCGGCGAGTCAGGGCACTCGCCTCCTCCACCGCCTCCTCCTCCGGCGAGTGACGATCAGGGCACGCGTGGCGGCACTCCGCCTCCTTCTCCGGCGCGTGGCGGCACTCCGCCTCCTTCTCCGGCGCGTGGCGGCACTCCGCCTCCTCCTTCTCCGCCTCGCCAGCAAGGGCGGAAGAGACCCGCTGCCGCCCCGGCTGCTCCGACGCGTCGTAGTCCTTCTCCTCCGCCTCGTAAGCAAGCACGAAAGAAGACAGACGCCGCAGCCGCTCCGTCTGCTCCGGCGTCTAGCAGCATAAGAAGAGAGAGGCAATACAGATACGGTCCACCTCTAAAGCCTCTAGAGAAGTTACCGTACGAGAGGACCGAGGAGGAAACCGATACGATCGTGCAGACCCACATGAAGGAGTTCTTTGAAGGGATGAAAGCAAAGATACATCCACCTCCGGAGGAGAAGGTCGATCCGGTGAAAGCAAAGCGCACTCTCGATGCCCTGAGGAAACCACCAAAGTCTCCGCCGAGAACCAACTATGAGTGCATTACTGAACATACATATCTCCAAGCCAAGCGGTCGGGAACTACTGTCAGTGATAAAAGGTCAAAAGAACAACGAGCAAAGGGGAAAAAATTGCCCAGCTCGGCGAACAAGCACAGCAATCGTGCCCCCCGCTCAATGTGTCTAATCCTCCGGGGACGGTGGCCGGTTATGGCAATCTTGGAGATTACCTGCCTGACGATGCACTTCCTGATTTCATGGAGGTGGACTTATTCAGATACGAGTACGGGAAGCCTCTCGTCAAAGATGAAAAGTCTCTGACAACAATGATGCGAAGATTCCATAGTTGGTACATGAAAACCTGCAGAGAGTCTGAGGGGACAAACACTTTGTATCTGAAAATTAAAGAGGAGCACGACCTCGTTTCAAATGATCTGTTGTCTATTCCATTTGAGGAGTTCTTCGAGTTCTTCAATCAAAAGGCCCTCGATAAATTAATGGTCTTTTGCTACTGCCTGTAAGTACTATTTCTGTCATTAGTGGCTCTTTCATTGCATGTATTTATAATTAATTATCCTCAATATATTATGCAGATTGAAGATCGTCGAGTGCAAAAAAATGAAATCTATGATATTGGGTTCATTAACACAAATATCATAGATGTTTTTCTGGTTAAAAAGCGCGCTGAAGAGGCCGAGGACAACTTGCTACAATCATTGATCAAAAATCAAAACAAAGATACCATACTCTTTCCTTACCACGGCCCGTGAGTGTTACTGTCGTGTGCATATTCGGTTTTCCTTATTACTCGAGCGAGGTTAATGTAATTGATGAGTTATGCATGCGTGCAGGTTCCACTATATTCTTCTGGATATTAAGCTTGAGCGTGGACTAGTAACCGTCTTAGACTCCAGACGGAAAGATCCCAGCACCTATGCGGACATGACTGAAATGCTCAGCAAGTAAGTTCAATCGATCATTATCGCACCATATCGGCAACTTTTTGTTCATTTCCTGATATCTCAAGTAATAACAAATATTTTCTTTGTCTTGCAGGGTTTGGAAACAGTTCACCGCACAAGCTCCGGGACTGCCGAAGGAGCTGCGATATACATACCCGAAAGTAAGTACTACTGGCGCGCATCTCCCGTTGATTCTATAGCTATACTTTCATCAATGCCATTTATATAATGCTTCATTATCAGTTTGATTGACCTCTATTTCTCGTAAAGTGCTTGTGGCAGGAGGAAGAGAATGATTTCTGTGGATACTACGTGTGCGAGTTCATCCACAACGCGACTTTTAAAAACAAGCGGGGCTACTCTAGAAGACAATATGAAGTGCGTAAGCAATAATATTCACAATTTCATTTTATTACACCATCATTTCTGTTGAGTTTCATTCATATATATGTATCAATTAACCCCCTTCTTCAAATTAATTAGACGTGGCAGATGCGGGATGAACTCCTACCACCAAATCGCATTAAAGCAATTCAAGAGGAATTGGCGGAATTCTTTCTTGAACACGTCATCAGTAAAGCCGGAGAATACCATGTGGAACTTGAATTCAAATGCTAGTGGTTTGTAATTAAGAGATCTTATATAGATTGTACATGTATGTAGCCAGTAAAACTTGTTGTTCGACCAATCTCTCGGAGAAGGAGAGGTCGATCGATCACTTCTCTCGGTATGCATGACGAACTTCTGTACTGAATGGTTCTCTCGATCACTTATGTATATATACTACGTGGCGTCGAGCAAGCACGGACATAAGAGAGGACACTTCTCTCTATTAATTAGCTAGCTAACACAATATACGAAACACCTAAATTAACCCCCCAAAACCCCCCAACCCCCCTCCTTTCAAAGAAAAAAACAAAAACCCTAGCCACTGGAATGCAGACACGTGGATGCCTTTTGGTCCCGGTTGGAGCCACCAACCGGGACCAAAGGCCCCCTGACTGGGCTCGGCGCACAGGGCCACGTGGAGGCACATTGGTCCCGGTTCGTGTTTGAACCGGGACTAATGGGTTGAGGTATTAGTAACGACCCATTAGTCCCGGTTCCCGAACCGGGACTAAAGGCCCTTACGAACCGGGACTGATTGGTGGTTTTCTACTAGTGCAATGATGAGTTATTTATTATTATGATCGATGATGCATGATGCCAATTTGTTATATGAGCATGATGAGTTATTATATATATCCAGTGGCGGAGCTAGGATTGGCCGACGCCCCAGGCGAGAAACTAAGGGTCAAAAAATAACCTCCCCCCCTTGAAAATTCAGTTTCAAAGCATATAAAAGTCAAGCAGGGGGCAATGACGACAACGCGTCTTCGGCTCGCTCCTATGCTTGTAGTCGTTGCTAGGTAATCTATGAACCTGAATGTAATTTTTATTATATCTGGTGTTCGTTTTATTGATATGATTGAAGATGAATAGACGGAAACATTTCCCAAAAAATATAAATTTGGAATTGTAAATCGGTGCATTCAGGCAATTTTTTTTAACTTAGCTGGTTTAATAACAAATGCAAAATGTGAATTACTAAACAGGATTCCACATTTATGTTCTCTGCAGAACTAAAAAACTAAGGAATACAATATGAAAAGGTAAAAGCATTAAGAATTAAAGATCTTTTCTCAATCAAGCATCAAACAGTGGCAATTACCAAGAGAAATTCGCTGCAAAAGAAAATTAGCAAGAAAAAATTGGGATTTGGGAACAGTGGCTAGCAAGAGAAATCTCTTCATCAACTAGCCTAACACGGGCTACGTACGCTACGTCAAAAGGTCTTCCTTTTTTGGTCAAAAAATACTCTCGAACCGTCGTACGCTACGTACCAGCAGCACAGGCCTTTCTGTCTTTCTTGTTTTTCGTTCACTATTCTCGCCAATGGCCCAGTAACAGGGGTATGAAGTGGGCTGTGCCCCAGGCCAGTTTTTTGATCTAGATATATAGGCTGGGAAATTTGTCACGCCCCATGCCATTGCCTGGGCTGCCTGGGGCCCAGATGCACCCATGTATATATCAGTAGGTGAAATGAACATGGAATAGATACAAGTGGAGGCAGCATATGGTGCACATCGAAAGTACTACTAATCCAAACTAGATAAAGTTTGGATTAGTAGTACTTTCGACATGCACCACATGTTACCTCCACTTGAATCTACTCCACGTTCATTTCACCCACTGTTATATATTAACTAATCATGGTCAGGAAATCATATGATAAAAGTATTGTATATAAAACCACAATGAAAATAAGCTGTATTTTCAAAAATACAGGAAAAGTTAGCAACAGCGCTTTTCTAAAGAAATGCTACTACTACTTTCTATTATCTGTAGCGCTTTCCCAAAGCAAGCGCTAATGCTAACTTGGTATAGCAGTAGCGCTGGCATTCCAGCGCTACTACTAACAGTTAGCTGTAGCGCCTTAGTGGTAATGCTTGTACAAGCGCTACTACTAGCTACAAAACAAGCGCTACTACTAGGGTTTGCCCTAGTAGTGTTACATCTCTTCCGTTTCCTCAGGGCATGAATACTTTCGTATCCTTTTCGAAAAAATGAATACTTTCATATGCAACCAAGACATTGTCGGTAATTAGTCGTCCTGACACAAACGCGCTGTGCTCGAGACCAACGATTTTGTCCATCATACCTCTTGTTCATTAGTGCCAGCTTTCGATACAATCTTGTAAATAACAGGACAAAGAGCAATAGGCCTGTATTGTGATTTTTTGGGGGAATTCCATGAAAGGAAATATGCCCTAGAGGCAATAATAAAGTTGTTATTTTATATTTCCTTATTCATGATAAAGGTTTATTATTCATGCTAGAATTGTATTGATTGGAAACTGAAATACATGTGTGGATACATAAACAAATAATGTGTCTCTAGTGAGCCTCTACTTGACTAGTTCGTTGATCAATGATGGTTAAGGTTTTCTAGCCATAGACATGTGTTGTCACTTGATAACGGGATCACATCATTACGAGAATGACGTGATGGACAAGACCCATCGTTAGCTTAGCATTTGATCGTTCAAGTTTATTGCTATTGCTTTCTTAATGTCAAATACATATTCCTTTGACTATGAGATTATGCAACTCCCGGATACCAGAGGAATACCTTGTGTGCTATCAAACGTCACAACATAACTGGGTGGTCATAAAGATGCTCTATAGGTATCTCCGAAGGTGTTTGTTGAGTTGGCATAGATCGAGATTTGGATTTGTCACTTCGTGTATCGGAGAAGTATCTCTGGGCCCTCTCGGTAATACACATCATAATAAGCTTGCAAGCAAATGACTAAGGAGTTAGTAACAAGATGATGTATTACAGAACAAGTAAAGAGACTTGCTGGTAATGAGATTGAAATAGGTATGAAGATACCGACGATTGGATCTCGGGCAAGTAACATACCGACAGACAAAGGGAGTTACGTATGTTGTCATAAGGTTCGACCGATAAAGATCTTCGTAGAATATGTAGAAGCCAATATGGGCATCCAGGTTCTGCTATTGGTTATTGACCGGAGAGGTGTCTCGGTCATGTCTACATAGTTCTCGAACCCGTAGGGTCCGCACGCTTAACGTTCGTTGATGATATAGTGTTATATGAGTTATATGATTTGGTGACCGAATGTTGTTCGGATTCCCGGATGAGATCACGGACATAACGAGGAGCTACGAAATGGTCAGGAGGTAAAGATTGATAAATAAGACGATACTATTCGGACACCAGAAGAGTTTCGGGAGGAACCGGGTAGTCATCGGATCGCCTGAAGGACTTCCGGACACCCCCGGGAGGTATATGGGCCTAATGGGCCAAGGGGAGAGACACACCAGGTATTTCCCTCAGTTATGAAACCAATTTTATTGAATTAGTAGGAGAACCAAGCAACACTATGTAAACGGTACCTGCAAACAAAGAACAAATACCTGCAACCCGACGCGTAAGAGGGGTTGTCAATCCCTCTCGGGTAAAAGATAGATTGGTTTGTATGATTTTGGGTAAATATATCTCGCAATAAAACAAAATAAATAAAAAGTGCAGCAAGGTATTTTTGGGTTTTTAGAATAATAGATCCGAAAACAAAAGCAAATAAAAATAGATCTCAAAGCAAATATGATAAAGAATAGACCAGGGGGCTGTACATTTCACTAGTGGCTTCTTTCGAGAGAAATAGCATACGGTGGGTAAACAAATTACTGCTGGGAAATTAATACAACTTCAAATAATTATGACGATAACCAGGCAATGATCATTATATAGGCATCACGTCCAAGATTAGTAGACCGACTCCTGCCTGGATCTACTACTATTACTCCACACATCGACCGCTATCTAGCATGCATCTAGTGTATTAAGTTCATGGAGAAATGGAGTACTGGAATAAGAACGATGACATGATGTAGACAAGATCTATTTGAAGGAAATATGCCCTAGAGGCAATAATAAAGTTATTATTTATTTCCTTATTTCATGATAAATGTTTATTATTCATGCTAGAATTGTATTAACCGGAAACATAATACATGTGTGAATGTATACACAAACAGAGTGTCACTAGTATGCCTTTACTTGACTAGCTTATTAATCAAAGATGGTTATGTTTCCTAACCATGGACAAAGAGTTGTTATTTGATTAACGGGATCACATCATTAGTTAAATGATCTGATTGACATGACCCATTCCGTTAGCTTAGCACCCGATCGTTTAGTATGTTGCTATTGCTTTCTTCATGACTTATACATGTTCCTATGACTATGAGATTATGCAACTCCCGTTTACCGGAGGAACACTTTGTGTGCTACCAAACGTCACAACGTAACTGGGTGATTATAAAGGTGCTCTACAGGTGTCTCCAAAGGTACTTGTTGGGTTGGCGTATTTCGAGATTAGGATTTGTCACTCCGAATGTCGGAGAGGTATCTCTGGGCCCTCTCGGTAATGCACATCACTTAAGCCTTGCAAACATTGAAACTAATGAGTTAGTTGCGAGATGATGTATTACGGAACGAGTAAAGAGACTTGCCGGTAACGAGATTGAACTAGGTATTGGATACCAACGATTGAATCTCGGGCAAGTAACATACCGATGACAAAGGGAACAACGTATGTTGTTATGCGGTCTGACCGATAAAGATCTTCGTAGAATATGTAGGAACCAATATGGGCATCTAGGTCCCGCTATTGGTTATTGACCGGAGACGTGTCTCGGTCATGTCTACATTGTTCTCGAACCGTAGGGTCCGCACGCTTAAAGTTACGATGATAGTTTCTTTATGAGTTTATGTATTTTGATGTACCGAAGGTTGTTCGGAGTCCCGGATGTGATCAAGGACATGACGAGGAGTCTCGAAATGGTCGAGACATAAAGATTGATATATTGGACAACTATATTCGGACACCGGAATTGTTCCGGGTGATTTCGGAGAAAACCGGAGTGCCGGGGGGGGGGGGGGGGGTTACCGGAACCCCCCGGGAGAGTTAATGGGCCACATGGGCCTTGGTAGGAAGAGAGAGGGGCGGCCAGGGTGGGCCGTGCGCCCCCTCTCCCTCTGGTCCGAATATGACTAGGAGGGGGGGCGGCGCCCCCTTTCCTTCCCCCCTCTCCCCCTTCCTCCCCCTCCTAGTAGGAGTAGGAAAGGAGGAATCCTACTCCTACTAGGAGGAGGATTCCTCCTCCTTGGCGCGCCCCAAGGGGCCGGCCGGCCTCCCCCCTTGCTCCTTTATATACGGGGGCAGGGGGCACCCCATAGACACACAAGTTGATCTTCATGATCGTTCCTTAGCCGTGTGCGGTGCCCCCCTCCATGATATTACACCTCGGTCATATTGTAGCGGTGCTTAGGCGAAGCCCTGCGACGGTTGAACATCAAGATCGTCACCACGCCGTCGTGCTGACGGAACTCCTCCCCGAAGCTTTGCTGGATCGGATCCCGGGGTGCGTCATCGAGCTGTACGTGTGTCAAGAACTCGGAGGTGCCGGAGTAACGGTGCTTGGATCGGTTGGACCGGGAAGAGGTAAGACTACTTCCTCTATGTTGCGTCAACGCTTCCGCTTCGGCGAGGGTACGTAGACAACACTCTCCCCTCTCGTTGCTATGCATCACCATGATCTTGCGTGTGCGTAGGAATTTTTTTGAAATTACTACGTTCCCCAACACTATTCATGTAGGAATAGACCCCATCTTGTTATCCTTAATAGCAACGATCAATACGCGTCTTGTTGCCCCTTTTGTCACTGGGAAAGAACACCGCACGATCAAACCCATCACAAAGCACCTCTTCCCATGGTAAGAAAAATCGATCTAGTTGGCCTAACTAAACCAAAGATTTGAAGAAGAAATACAAGGCTATAAGTAATCATGCATATAAGAGATCAAAACTCAAATAACTTTCATGGATAAAATAGATCTGATCATAAACTCAAAGCTCATTGGATCTCAACAAACACACCGCAAAAAGAGTTACATCAAATAGATCTCCAAGAGGCCATTGTATTGAGAATCAAAGAGTAATCATTGTATTGAGAATCAAGAGGCTACTAACTATGGACCCATAGGTCTACAATGAACTACTCATGCATCATCTGAGAGGCAGCAATGAGGATGATGAACCCCTCCGTGATGGTGTCTAGATTGGATCTGGTGGTTCTGGAAGTTGCGGCATCTGGAATTTTGTTTCGTCGACTCCCCTAGGGTTTTTGGATTTTCGGTGTATTTATAGAGCAAAGAGGCGGTGCGGGAGGCGGCCGAGGTGGGCACAACCCACCAGGGTGCGCCTGGGCCCCCAGGTGTGCCCAGGTGGGTTGTGGTCCCCTCGGAGCCCCCCTTTGGTACTTCTTTGGCCCAACAAGGTGTCTTATGATCCAGAAAAAATCTCTAGAAAGTTTTGCTGCGTTCGGACTCTGTTTGTATTGATTTTCTGCGAAGCAAAAAACAAGCAAGAAACAACAACTAGCACTGGGCATTATGTCAATAGGTTAGTTCCAAAAAATGATTTAAAGTTGCTATGAAATGATTGTAAAACATCCAAGAATGATAATATAACAGCATGGAACAAGCAAAAATTATAGATACGTTGGAGACCTATCACTCTCCACTGCCTTTCCCCGCTCACCTAAAAAGGCAAGGGGGCGCGGCTAGGGGCAGGACCCCAAGTGGGATTCGGCCCCACTTGCGGCGTCTCCTGGCTGCCTCCTCCCTCCCCCACCTATATATATGTGGGAGGGGGCGCCATACAAAGGCACGACAATCTCTTAGCCGTGTGTGGCGCCCCTCTCCACAGTTTCGTCCCTCAGTCATATTTTCGTAGTGCTTAGGCGAAGCCCTGCGGAGATAGCATCACTACCACCGTCACCATGCCATCGTGCTGCCGGACCTCATCCACTACTTCACCGTCTTGCTAGATCAATAGGGTGAGGACATAACCGGGCTGAACGTGTGCTGAACACGGAGGTGTCGTACGTTCGGTACTCAATCGGTTGGATCACAAAGAAGTTCAACTACATCAACCGCGTTACTAAACGCTTCCGCTTACGATCTACAAGGGTACGTAGACACACTCTCCCCTCTCGTTGCTATGCATCTCCATGGATAGATCTTGCGTGTGCGTATATTTTTGTTTTGTTTTCCATGCAACGTTTCCCAACATTCCATACCTTGTGGATTAATGTAATAGCCGTATCATTCAAACCAGTAGGTAGTTCACCTCTATTGAGAAATTCAAAAATGGTTGTTGTAATATCCTCTCTTGTGGTTTTCCAGTGTCGTTGGAAAAAACCTGTGGTGAAACCATTGACTCCTGGAGCCTTGGAGGGTGCCGCTTGGAACATGGTTGTTTTTATCTCCTTCGTCGAGTAGTCTTTTTGTCATGGATTTGTCACGGCAGATGTCCTAGTGAAAGGACTTAGTCGTGGAGCCATCGCTACGGGTTTACTTGAAGGGGTTAAAGCGGACACAAAGACACGAGGGTTTTATACTAGTTCGGCCCCTTCGATGAAGGTAAAGCCTACGTCTAGTTGTGATGGAATTGATGTGGTCTCGATGGCTAGGGAGCAAACAAGCTTCGCCTAGGCTCGAGTTGTAGTTGTCTGTCCTAAACCGCCGCCGGGTCATCCCCTTATATACATGGGTGACGCCCGTCGGTCCATAGAGTCCCAACCGGTTCATACTCGTATCCCGGTTGGTATCTCTCTATTCCTAACTTACAATACAAGTTATACATCCAGCCGGTTTACGGCTATAGGTTCTGAACTGACTACAGGACTTGGGCCTTCATCTGCTTATATCACTAATGAAGTTAACCCGGCCCAAGTAGGCCGGTTTACGCGTAGTGGTAATATCCCCAACATTAGGCCCCAGATTGATTTGAACTGGTTCATGTCAATCCTTCACAAAATCTTGTGTCTTGGACATCTTCCGGTAATTGGTAAACCGCCATGTCGTCATCATTTCTGGTTGCTGTAAACCGGCATGACATCATCATGAAATTTGTCATTTATCACGCCCTCTTTTAATAATAGCTCCTGGATTCGCGCGCTTGACCTATTTCTGTTGCCTTATAAATAAGACCGAAGGGTCATCTCTTTTCTTTTCCCCTCGTCTCTTCTTCTTCGTCTTCCCCGCGTTGCCAGCCTTGGAGCTCCACCGCCGCCGTCGACCTCTGCTTCGTCTTGGGCCGCTGCATCAACCTGAACGCACCAGATCATTGCAGCATCCTTCCGCATCTTCTCCGTTTCCAGTAAGCTTTCTTCTCTGTTTGACCTAGATCTGTTCTTAGGGTTCCATGTTCGTGCTGTGTTCGTCACTTGCTCATACTTGTTCTCTGGCTCTTGAATGAATCTGTGAACCCTTGCTATGTTTAGTAGTAATCTCTAAGCATCCGCCTGTAATTTCTCATCTAAGTCCATAGATCTCGTGCACATACCCGCTCAATGGTTCGCTTCCGTTCTGCCTTACTCTTCGGAATATTTTCTGTTTTTGTGAGCTTGTTGTAGATCCGCGGCTGTAATAGTATCTTGTGAAACCTGTTTCTGTATACCTAGCTGTCCACAACTTAAATTGCTTCCGATGCTTAGGTCGGGCGGTTTAACTTTACCATAGAGAAAAATTTTCTAAACCGGTATATACCATTAGTCCCCTGGTTGAACCGCCAGAAACCTTATGATGCCGCTTTGTAGAAGACCGGTTTATTGGTATTGCCTCCGGTTTACCATTGCTTAGATCAACACCTTTTATCCAGCATATTCTTGAACCGGATCACCTATTTCTTGTAGATCTCGCCATGGCCAAACAAGTATATGAGTGCAATTGGGTTCCCTCTCGCGTCACAGAATCTCAGTTGGACGATCTAGTCCTGATCGGCGCTTTAGACAATAAAGATACGATCCACTGGAGGGTTCCTGGAGATGAATGTCCTCCCACACCCCAGGAAGGAGAGGTTGTGGTCTTCGCAGATCACTTGGCCCGGGGCTTCAAACCGCCCGGTTCTAAGTTTTACCGAGATGTGTTAGCCAACTTTCAGCTCCGCCCACAGGATATTGGCCCCAATTCCGTCACCAATCTATGTCACTTTCAAGTACTCTCTGAGGTATACCTTTAAGAGGAGCCTTCAGTCGAGTTGTTTAGAGATCTCTTCCATTTAAACCGTCGCACTGAATTTACCGATGGCCCCAATACTGAATTGGGCGGTATGGCCATTCAGAAGAGGAAAGAAATCACTTAACCCCATGTCAAACTCCATACTCACCCCAAGGAGTGGAATGCAACTTGGTTTTATTGCAAGGATACCTCCCCTGACAATGAAAATCCCTTGCCTGGCTTCCGTCCGGAACGGCTTAGCAACACTCACCCTTTTCCACAAAGACTAAGCGCCAAGGAGAGAATTAAATATGCTCCGCAACTGTCCAAGCTCCGAGCCTTTATGGCCAACAGTTTAACGGGAATAGATCTTGCACGCTGTTGGATATCATGGAGCATACTGCCTCTGAGCCGGCGCCCCGGTTTGATGTGCAAGTATACTGGTAGCGTCGATGACCCACTCCGACACATTAAAATCCAACTCTCCGACGATGAAGTCACAGATTCTGTAAAGAAGATGTTGAATGAACCGGAGCACCTCTGTGCTCAAACCGGTCTGCTTCCTTACTGCACCACCAACAAACCGCCAGCGGTAAGATTTTAATTGCTCTATTGTTGAACCTGTTACTGCTTTATCTGTCTGACATTTAATTACTGCTGATCCAGGGTGATAATCCGTTTTGGAGCAAGAAGCTTCCACAAGATAAAACGGAAAAGGCAGGGCGGTCAACCCGGCCCAAGACCAAGGTTATTAAGAAACTAGCTCACAAGAGAAAAACCACCGCTTCATCTGATCCAGCTATTGATGATGATGTGGGTAACCCGGACCTTGAGGTAGAACTTGATTCACTTGGCTTACTTTTTACATGCCTTATTGATGATGATGCTTGTCAGGACGACGCTGAAGCCAGCAATGCGGGATTCGTTGGGTAACTATTCTCTCTTCCGATTCAGAAATCTTGCCTTTGCCAAAATTTCGCCAGGCAAACCGGAAAGTTAAATTTTCTCATCCACTTGCTTATTTGGATCCCAAATTTCTTATGAAGACTCAGCAACATGAAGCTCGCCGCACAACCCGGCACAGTGGCCAGGTAGTTACCTCTGCCGGTTTACCAAACAGCCCGGTTCGAAAACGCCGCTCCGAGGTCTCCGACCTTTTTATTGATTTAAATCCTAAAGCGGGTTTCTTCCGTCAACCTCTTAATCCATCCGACTCCGATTATCAGGTCACTTCTCATTCATCTTCTGGTGAATCGTCGGCCACTCAGCTACCACCATTGAAATTAGTTGCTGGGTAAGCTAAACTGAACATATGCTTCCAGTATACTGTGTAATGGCTTATGCTTTTCCTTGACTCTTTGTTTTTCTTTCAAGGCCAAACCGAAACCAAGCAAGAAGGCCCGCTTGGATAAAGCGGCTGAAGAAGATGTAGCCCCAGAACATGACAAAGCGGCAGATCTTGAAGAGTTTGCTCCTGAAGATATTCCCAATGATCCTCCTTTGCAAGACGATGCAATTTCCGAAGAGAGGCACATTAACACTTCAGTCTCTGCTGATCCGCCTGCCAGCTCCGTCCAGATTGAGAAATCCCACAGTCCTGCTGACAAACCGGCCGCACCAACCCAAACCGGCGAGTCCAAAGATGATGATGTTGTGATTACCGGTGTAGGCCGATTTGAACCCGGGAATCCTGTCACCTTAACCAAGCACACCATAAAAGAAGATTTTTCCGCTCTGAACAAAGGAAAATGGGATGTTGAACTGGAGACATATGCTGCTCTAAGTGCCCAAGATCTTCATTCCGGCTATTTAAACCGGCTTTATACTAGCCGTGACTGTGAAGCTGGTCTGGTGAAGATGATGAGGGATAAATTTGAGGTAACTTACTTTTTTACTTACTGCCATTGTGTCAATCCTCCTAGCCCCCAAGGGCCGGTTTGTAACCTTCGTCAAACCGGGACTTGAATACGATCCTCAACACTTTGAAATCCATCAGTATAGCCCCCAAGGGCCGGCTTAACTTAGCATAATTAAACCGGGGCTCCAATAGAAAACTTAGAACATAATTTGATCAAATAGCCATTAGCCCCCAAGTGCCGAGTTGAATACCTGTATTGAGCTTGGGACTTTGTAATCTAGTAATATATGAAAATTGAAGGTGCATTAGCCCCCAAGTATCAGGCGTATAATTTTGTTATGTGGTTGATACTTCAATTTCTTGGACCGCTTGTGTAAAGCTTAAACACTCTGTATGCAGCCTGAGGTGAGAATCAAGGAGGACCGGATTGCCGATTTGCAGGAGGCCTTGAAAACCCAACAAGCTGACACAGACAAGGCAAAGGAAGAATTAACCAGCGCCTTGAGCACCGCTGAACAGCTGAAGGAGGGCTTCAAGAGAGAGCGGGCTGATTGGGCCACTGAGAAGGCCGCTTTAACCAAAAGAGCGGAAAATGCTGAAGCTGCCCTTAAACCGGTGGTGGATGAACTTACGGCCGTAAAGCGGCAAATACACTCCATGACCGCTGCAATCTTTGGTAAGCTCCTTTTAACTTCTGTGATAATTTGAACCTGCTGTAATGTAAATCCGGTTTGAGACCGTCCCTATATTGTTGTAGGCACACGCATCGGGCACTTAGGAAATGATGTGCAGAAGAAACTGAAGGCTGCCTACACCTTAGTGGAACAACTATATACCGGAGCCCAGCGGATCATCACCACAGCCTCTCATAACAACCCGGCACCTTCTTTAATCCAGGACACTCTTAACAGGTTGTCGATGCTTCCAGCCCGGATTGAGGAGCTGAAAAAATCCGCTGCTTGAACCGGAGCTATTAACGCCTTGATCCGGGCAAAGGCATGGGTGCCAGATTTTGACCCTGTGGAAGCAGCTCAAGGCTATCCCAGCCTGAAGGAAGATGGCTCTGAATTCAACGAAGAGGATTTAAGGGCAATAAACCATGCAGTGCGCCCTTTGGCTTGTCAGCTAGCTGAAGAGGCAGACTTGACGCATTATCAAGCACAATACAATGATCAGAACAAGCAAGTGCCTGCCCCAACTCTTGAAGCGGAGAATCTGATCCCTCCAATCCGTAAGCACACTTACGCTCCTGATATTGAACCGTCTTCCCTGATCCATGAAGAGGCTGTTTTCCAAGCTTTAATGGGAATCGACTGGACCACTGTTGATTTCCAGCCAATGGGTAGAGACGAGGAAGCTGAAGCGGCGGATGATGAGGAGCAGGCTTGAACCGGAAGCCGGTTTGGACAGCTGTCTTTGACATCTTTCCAAAACAACAATGATCTTATTTGGGCACCGTGTTGCCTTGTAATAGGATAGTTAATACTTCTGCCTTGAATATGCCTTCGTGCATAAGTACTGAAGCTTTTGAAAAACTTCAATTCATATTTCCTGCAATCAGAAAAATTTGAACTTCGGTGGCGGTTATACCGCCAGCCGGTTTATGATCTTGATATGTGTATCAGTAATGTAACAAATAGGTGATACAAAATACCTGCCATGTCTGGGCATGAAGCTGGCTTAGCCAAGCTTAAATCGGAGGTTTTATAAACCATTACCGTCAACAAGGGGGGAGAAAACAGCTCCCATATAAACCGTACTGAATCAATACAAGCCCCCTTGTTACTCCATGATGTTGACAGGAAAAGGTAAACCGGGCATACTTCTCCGCATTAAAGGGGAATCAAATCCATCGGCTGAACCGGAAAAAAAAGTTGTTTGTTGACATAAAAGAAATCCAACAAAAACAAAGAACAAACAAGCCATGAAAATAACATGGAAGCAAAGGCAATGATAAAAACTGTTTGCAAAAATACGCTATACTGAGCTGATCAGATGGTGTTACCATGGTCGGACAGGACCAAGCCCCTAATAGGAGTGACAATGATTCAAGTCAGCCAGGTCCCCAAATGATCCGTGGCATATATGCCAGATCAAGAGGCGTGGCAATGGTTCGGGTTCGACCAAGCCCCCAAGTGATTTTGTGGCCTTAGGCCGACAAAGAGGCGTGACTGGTTCAGACTTGACCATGTCCCCAAGTGATCTGGTGGCTGTCACCTATCAAAAGGTGTCGCGTTGGTTCAGACACGACCAAGGCCCCAAGTGATATATAAAAAGCAAATGTCAAGGGGTAAACCGGAGGCCGCTTTAAAAACAGAGCTACTCCATGTAACCACGCATGATAAGAAAGACAGAGACCCCGCTTTAGCTGAGGCTCCGGTTTTATTATATCAAAGATAATATATACATTGTCATCATATGTACATAGATATAGCCGATGGCTCAAGTGTAGTAAGGCCGAAGATGAGCTATGTTCCACGGCCTGTTGGTGTCCTCCTCTGATGTGCATGAGTCTTGATGCTCTCGAATATCAATCAGATAGTACGACCCGTTGTGCAGATTCTTGCTGACCACAAAAGGTCCCTCCCAAGGTGGGGATAACTTGTGCATATCTGTCTGGTCTTGGATGAGTCGAAGCACCAAATCTCCTTCTTGAAAAGTTCTGGTTCTAACCCGGCGACTGTGATAGCGACGAAGATCTTGCTGGTAAACCACCGAACGGGCAGCCGCTATATCACGCTCCTCGTCCAATAGGTCCAAAGCGTCTTGCCGTGCTGTCTCATTGTCCGCTTCAACATAAGCTGCCACACGAGGCGAATCGTGCCGGATATCACTAGGGAGAACTGCTTCTACTCCATAGACCATGAAAAATGGTGTGTATCCTGTGGACCTCTTTGGCGTAGTATTGATACTCCATAGCACAAATGGTAGCTCTTCAACCCAACATCCTGGTGTTCTTTGCAATGGGACCATAAGCCGGGGTTTGATGCCTCGCAAGATCTCTTGATTAGCTCGTTCTGCCTGTCCATTGGACTGGGGGTGTGCCACTGACGATACGTCAAGTCGGATGTGCTCACGTTCATAGAACTCCTTCATAGCGCCCTTGGATAAATTGGTACCATTGTCAGTAATGATACTGTGTGGAAAGCCAAACCGGAAAATCACCTTTTTGATGAACTGCACCGCTGTTGCTGCATCACACTTGCTGACAGGCTCTGCTTCAACCCACTTGGTAAATTTGTCAACTGCCACCAAAAGATGGGTTTTCTTATCCTTGGATCTTTTAAAAGGTCCGACCATATCCTGCCCCCAAGTTGCAAACGGCCACGTTATTGGGATCATCCTCAATTCTTGAGCCGGCACATAAGCACACCTTGAAAATTTCTGACATCCATCACACCGTTTAACCAAGTCCTCCGCGTCAGCATGCGCTGTCAACCAGTAGAACCCGTGACGAAACGCCTTTGCCACCAGAGACTTTGAACCGGCGTGGTGTCCACAATCCCCTTCATGGATTTCTCTTAAGATTTCACAGCCTTCCTCAGGAGAAACACAACGTTGAAATGCCCCTGATACACTTCAATGATGCAATTCACCATTGACAATCGTCATAGATTTGGATCGCCGGACTATCTGCCTGGCTAGAATCTCATCCTCTGGTAACTCCCCCCGGTTCATGTACATAAGATAAGGAACTGTCCAGTCCGGAATAGCATGCAGTGCTGCCACCAATTGAGCCTCCGGATCAGGAATAGCCAAATCCGCTTCACCTGGGAGCTGGACTGACAGGTTGTGCAACACGTCCAGAAAGACATTAGGCGGGACCGGTTTGCGCTGAGAACCCAACCGGCTTAAAGCTTCCGCCGCTTCATTCTTCCGACGGTCCACATGATCCACTTGATAACCCTTGAAGCAACCCTCAATATTATCCACTTCCCGACGATATGCAGCCATGAGCAGGTCCTTAGAACCCCAAGTGCCAGACACCTGTTGAGCCACGGGGTCCGAGTCACCGAAGCACTTAACCCGGCTTAAGTTCATCTCTTTAGCCATCCGGAGACCATGGAGCAAGGCTTCATACTCAGCTGCATTATTAGTGCAAGGAACATTAAGCGGAGAACATAACAAAACTTATCACCTCGTGGGGAAGTTAATACGACTCCAGCCCCCGAGCCTTCCAGTTGTCTGGATCCATCAAAATGAATAGTCCAATATGTGTGATCCGGCTTCTCCTCTGGTGCTTGTAACTCCGTCCAGTCATTGATGAAATCAACAAGTGCTTGAGACTTCACCGCCGTCCGAGGTACATACTTCAGTCCGTGTGGCCCAAGCTCTATAGCCCACTTGGCAATCCGGCCAGTCGCCTCCCGGTTCTGTATGATATCACCCAAGGGGGCTGAACTGACCACTGTGATGGGGTGCCCTTGAAAATACTGCTTCAACTTCCGGCTGGCCATGAAGACACCATAGACCAGCTTCTGCCAATGCGGATACCTTTGCTTCGATTCAATAAGCACCTCGCTGATATAATAAACCGGCCGCTGAACCGGATATTCCTTGCCTGCCTCCTTGCGTTCCACCACAATAGCCACGCTAACTGCCCGAGCATTGGCTGCTACGTATAATAATAGTGGCTCCTTGTCAACCGGAGCTGCAAGAACAGGCGGATTGGCTAATTGCCGCTTTAAGTCCTCAAATGCTTCATCAGCAGTCGGACTCCAGACGAAATTGTCTGTCTTCCTCAGCATTTGGTACAAAGGGATGGCCTTCTCTCCGAGGCGGCTGATAAACCGGCTCAGTGCGGCGATGCGGCCCGCCAAACGCTGAACATCATTAATGCACTTCGGTTTAGCCAGGGAGGTAATAGCCGTAATCTTCTCCGAATTAGCCTCAATTCCTCTGTTAGACACCAGAAATCCCAATAACTTGCCTGCCGAAACACCAAAGACACACTTGGCTGGATTAAGCATCATCTTGTACACTCGCAAGTTGTCGAAGGTTTCCTTCAAATCATCCACCAGCGTCTCCTTCTGCCTTGACTTCACTACAATATCATCCACATAGGCGTGCACATTGCGGCCGATCTGTTTATGCAGGCAATTCTGTACACACCGTTGATAGGTGGCGTGGGCACTCTTGAGCCCGAAGGGCATAGATACATAGCAGAAGGCTCCAAAGGGAGTGATAAACGTTGTTTTCTCCTGGTCCTTAACCACCATTTTGATCTGATTATATCCAGAGTATGCATCCAAAAAACTCAAACGCTCACAACCCGCCGTGGCATCAATGATCTGGTCAATGCGGGGGAGGGCAAAAGGATCCACTGGACAGGCCCTGTTAAGATCTGTGTAATCCACACACATACGCCAAGTGCCGTTTTTCTTAAGAACCAGCACCGGATTAGCAAGCCACTCTGGATGGAACACCTCAATGATAAAGCCAGCTGCCAAAAGCCTGGCCACTTCCTCTCCAATGGCTTTGCGCCTTTCTTCGTTAAACCGGCGGAGGAATTGTTTCACCGGTTTATACTTAGGATCCACATTAAGAGTGTGCTCAGCGAGTTCCCTCGGTACACCTGGCATGTCGGATGGTTTCCATGCAAAGATGTCCCGATTCTCACGGATGAACTCGATGAGCGCGCTTTCCTATTTGGGATCCAGATTGGCACTGACAGTGAACTGCTTGGACGAATCGCCGGGCACGAAGTCAACAAGCTTGGTCTCAGCTGCCGATTTGAACTTCAGATCCGAATCATGCTCTGTAGTTGGCTTCTTCAAAGGAGTCATATCCGCCGGATCAACATTGTCCTTATAGTACTTCAACTCCTCCGTGGCATAGACCGACTCTGCATAAGCCGCATCACCTTCCTCACATTCCAAAGCGACCCTACGGCTCCCATGAACCGTGATGGTCCCCTTGTAACCCGGCATCTTGAGCTGCAAGTAGATATAACAAGGCCGAGCCATGAACTTGGCGTAAGCCGGCCGGCCAAACAAGGCATGATACGGGCTCCGGATCTTCACCACCTCAAATGTTAGTTTTTTCGACCGGGAGTCGTGCTCGTCCCCAAAAGCCACATCCATGGCTATCTTACCAATAGGATATGCAGATTTGCCAGGCACCACACCATGGAACACCGTACTAGACGGTCTGAGATCCTTGTCTGTTAGACCCATGCGGCGGAATGTTTCATAGTACAATATGTTAATACTGCTTCCTCCATCCATGAGTACCTTGGTGAATTTATAGCCCCCCACCTGAGGGTCTACCACTAATGCTAGCTGGCCCGGATTATCAACCCGGGGCGGATGATCCTCTCTGCTCCACACGATAGGCTGCTCTGACCAGCGTAAGTAACGTGGTAAGGCCGGTTCAACAGAATTCACCGCTCGCTTGTGGAGCTTTCGCTCGCGCTTATCCAAGCTAGTTGTGAAAACATGATATTGCCCATTGTTCAACTGCTTTGGCTGGCTCTCATAACCCGACTGCTGCTGCTGCTGCTACTGCTGGCCATTCTGATTATTCTGGTTGTTGTGACCACCCTGATTGATACCTGAACCGGAAGCTCCATCGTGACCCGGTCCATGGAAACCGGATCCTGAACCGCCACCTAACCCGTGGTCATACCGGAAGGCATTAGAGTTTTTAAACTCCTGCATAATATAACAATCCTTCCAAAGGTGGTTAGCCGGCGACTCCTTCGTCCCGTGCTTTGGGCAAGGCTGATTCAACAAATAATTCAAACGGCTTGCGTTAGGATTGGGAGCCCCATTACGATTTGCCGCTTTACCTCTACGCCGCTGCCCCCTGTCCTGTGCATTAGTGTTGGCCACAAAGTCCATGATGCCATCCGCCTTGCGCTTGCCTCCGTTTCCATGACCCCGCCGGTTTGTACTGCTGCCCTTTGGAGTTGCTATTATTCTTTCCCTTCCCTGCTTCATTGTGACACCCCAAAAATTTGGCCTTGTTTTAATGAATTAATTTTTTTTACCAGGAATTAAACTTTGAGTTTCTGAGCTCCATTTTAATTTTTAAATCATTTCCTTCCCTGTTGTGATGAGTTTTTCCCTAAGTGAAAACTTTTCAAAGTATGTTATTGGACTTATTTAACCTCTCAAGAAAAACTTTACTTTTATCAGTATAACTAATTAACTAATTAAACTGCTTGATCTTTATTTTCTTGAAAAATGGTGTTTCAAGGTTATGTGGCCATATTTGAACTACAACCATTTGATAAATTCACCTAAAACTCTAACCAAAATTTGGAGATGTCAAGTGATGTTTTTAAATCACTTTTATACAAAAAAATATTTTATTTATGTTATAATTTGAGCTCT
This sequence comes from Triticum aestivum, assembly GCF_018294505.1. NCBI lineage: Eukaryota > Viridiplantae > Streptophyta > Magnoliopsida > Poales > Poaceae > Triticum > Triticum aestivum. The sequence goes on along the minus strand of NC_057807.1, from coordinate 665,440,756 downwards.
GCATCAATTTTTCCTTCTCTGGTCCAGAGTACATTTTGCACTACAACTCTTTTAAATAATTCTTTCTAGCCTCCACCAAAATTATGGGATGTTGATAGTAGCATATGATTCAACTTTATGCAAAAACCTAGTGCTGTTCTTTGAAAATTTTGAGTGAATCAACCTCTTTTTCATTCTGGACCTACTTGATGGTTTGTACAGCAACCATATTTTTGCTTGCTCTTTAACCCTTGATTATTTCTCCCACTTGTAGACAGCCCTACCAAACCCTTAAGTCCAGGAGCATGCACCTTTTGGATCATTTTTGGTTCATGAAATAATGCTATTTATTTCCTGTCCAGAATTGAAGTTCTGCTAAACTTGCACTAACAAGTTTCTTCTTTTGGCAAAATAACCTCACCACTCTCTCTTGCATCTAAGGAGGCCTTGATCTAGAGATTTGGGCCATCCCAAGAGTTGCTTAGAAGCCTTTAACATTTTGTCAAACACCTGGTGTGCATGGCCAGTTTTGACATGATTTTGTCTTTGCATTGTGACCTTGCACCTCGGATCATACTAGCATGTCCACTAGGATCCCAGTTGCTCCTAACCTGGGTCTGTTAATTGCCAGCCTCGACCGCGACCTCTAGCGTGCTCTGGCATAGTGTCGAACACATCCCGTGCACGCCCGGAGCGCGAGCAGAGCGCGCGTATTGCACGGCCCGCGCCCAAGCTGACACGCTGGCCCCACGGCTTTGGCCCGCTCTGCAGCACCTCGCCACGCACTGTCCTTCGCACCGCAACACGCCAAGCAGCCCCCGCCGCGCCCGACAGGCCAAGCGCTAGCCGCCGCCGCCGCCCGACAGCCTCTGCCCATGTCGGCGCCGCCAAAGCCACTCCCGCTCGCCACCTGCCCCTGTGAGTAGTGCGTGCTCATCCACAGCTTCGTCCGCTAGCATTCGTCGCCGCCACGTCGCCCTAGCTACAGAGAGGCGGTTCGCCGGAGAGCTTATCCACGGCCGCCGCGGAACCGACCTCGGCGCGCTATAAATGGACCCCCGAGCTTCCCCGAGCACGCAGGCGACCCTATGCTACCCCCATGGCGCTCCCCTGCCTCGCATTCGACCCGGGGAGGCCTCCTTCCTCATCTCCGGCAACTCCTGCCGCCGCCACCGCCCCGGCCAATACGGCACCTCCAGTACCTCCTCCTCTCCGTTCTCTTCGCCAAGAACACCTCCTTCCTTCCAGGAACCCAACCCCCTACTTGATTTTGATCGGGAGCCCTCGCCGCCACAAAGCCACTTTTCCCCGAAGCTTTCCTCCGCCGAGGAGCTCGCCGCCGACAGCTCACGCCGTCCCCGCCGATCCAGCGACTACCAGTAGGATCGCCCTCGATCCGCGGATCCATCCCCGCCCTCCAGAGGCCGCGAGGAGCCGCCGCTCGCCGGCATTGGTCGCCGGAGTTCCGCCTCCGCTCGGGACAGAGAGAGGAGAGGGAAAGGCGACTGGTCAAACATGACCGGTGGGCTAGGCGGGCCCATTGTCAGTGACTCACGCGCCAGCCACACTAGAGTAAGTGGAGGCGTAATACCCGTAATACGTCTTCTCTGTCCGAAAGCGTATTCCTCCCCGAAATGTTTTCTTTTCTGTTTTATTTTAAATAACAGATTTTGACCACAACTTTGACTGGCTATAACTTTTTAAATATAACTCCAAATGAAATGATTCTTTTTCCTACCTTCCTCAAATTTGGTCTAGTTTATTTTAAGATTTATTTGAAAAATTTTCAAACAACTTTTTTGTTCTGTTTTGAAATGTGTGTTAATTCAAATATATTTGTAAATAGGATTTTGGGGAGAGAGAAGAAACTTTCAAAAGTTTTGGAGTGCACCCTGCCTTTCCACACATTGAAGGCAAGCATTTTGAATCCCGGCATAATATTTTTGGTGTGATCGTTGATACATTTATAACACCACCGTATTTCGAAGGACCTATTATTTCATGTGATATGATCATATGCATGAGTGCATGTTATTGATTTCCATGCTGTTGGAAATGGACACACTTGTGATGATAATCACCCTCATGTGCCTTGCATACATACCGGCAGGAACCCGGGAAAACCTCTGCCTTGAGTAGGCATGAGTTTGTCACCGGTCTCCGTCGGGACGGTTATGTCTGGTATGGCCTGGTAAGGTGATATGAGCGGTGACTCCGTTGGATGAAATACTTTTGTCATGCTAACCATGCAGGGAATACTTAAACCTCCTGAGTCGACCGTAGATCGAGTCTTGTGCCAGTAACCCCCATACTTGTTTCGTACTACCACTCGTCTCTACAGCAAGTAGAGTACGGTTCAGTAAGTTGTCAACCTCTTTCTAGCACACACCGTACAGAGAGGCCATGGTGGAAGATATCGGTTGTAGCCGGTAGGCATGCCACCTGGTCCGGGGGCATGGGTGTTTCCGGTTGAGACCGAGAGGGGAGGCCACCCCTTAGAGCGCGCGATATAAATTTGATCCCATGCTACGCGAGGTTGTAGCCTCCCCACTTAGAGTTTGCTTAACAGGTGTCGTGGGTGATTCCAGACACGTGTGAGTTAAGCTGGTGTGTGCAAGTTAGGTGTGTTTTCAACTAAAAGACCGTAGACGGAATTAGTCTTGATGGACTAAAGAAATCCGTTACTCGTGGGTAAAGAATACACCCTCTGCAGAGATTAAACCTATTCGAATAGCCGTGTCCATGGTTAAGGACTACAGTCTGGGATGGGTCAAGTGTCGTCTGAGTGTCGGTCTTCGGAGGTGAAACTGTTAACCAGAGCTGGAACTACTACTTGTGACTTGTGATAATTATGATTATTATTATTGTTGACTAACCCGTGATATTATTGTTATTATCAAGTATCTCTAGGACGGTTCTACCTCCGAGATATTCACTATGATGTTTATTTTTAAAGCCCTTCATGTGGTGTCGCCCAGACGCCCGACTGTGGCATTTCTTTTAAAGCCCTTTATGTGGTGTCGCCCAGACGCCCGACTGTGGCATTTCTTTTAAAGCCCTCTATGTGGTGTCGCCCAGACGCCCGACTGTGGCATTTCTTCTAAAGCCCTTTATGTGGTGTCGCCCAGACGTCCGACTGTGGCATTTCTTTTAAAGCCCTTTATGTGGTGTCGCCCAGACGCCTGACTATGGCATTTCTTTTAAAGCCCTTTATGTGATGTCGCTCAGACGCCCGACTGTGGCATTTCTTTTAAAGCCCTTTATGTGGTGTCGCTCAGACACCCGACTGTGGCATTTCTTTTAAAGCCCTTTATGTGGTGTCGCACAGACACCCGACTGTGGCATTGCTTGTTATTTTTTTTCATAAATTTTAGTACTACTATGTTATTGCATATTTATAAACAACTTGTTTGCACGCATCAGAGTTTCATTTATATTTCGTGACAGCCGTCATGAGCATAAAATATTTTCAGCACATCATTGTTATATTATACCTGCGTTCATAATGTTTGCGAGTACATTCAAAGTACTCACTGGCTTGTCCCTGGCTATTGTCTTGGCCAGATTTTCTTGCATGGAGAGGAGCGACGCGATGGCAGCCCCGGAACCTAAGCAATGGAGATAGCAGCCTCGCGAAGATAGGAGTTAACCTGGTCAGCTGTTCCTGTGGGAAATGGAGTCCCATAGACACTGATGTTTCACAACCGCTTCCGCCATCAACCACTAGAAACCATTTGTTGTACTCACAGGCCAGAATGGTCTTATACTACATATTTTGTATTTTTGCTTGGAATTTCTGTATCAAGTTGGAGCCTCATCAGCTAACAGTAATCCTGGGGCTGATGAGCACGACGGTCTTTTCTGGAAATTTATACCCGGAAAACCGGTCGTGGCAGGCTTGGTACCAGAGCCAGGCTGACCATTGGCTAATCCTATCTTAGCCGGGTCTTTAAATTAGGCAAACCAACCCACCAAACCATAACCAAACCCCAGCCAAGCTTCTCGTGCAAGATAGCCACACAGTGACCCAATACCTTTTGGCAGTCGGTGCCCAACCTATCAACCTAACCTGTCGCTCATGCGCCAGTGATCGAATCCTAAATAGTCCTTTCTCGCAAGCGTGCAAAGGAAGACTCCGTCCCCTTTTTCCTATAAAAAGGGGCATACTAGCACCAACACAGCACAACACAGTCTCTTCCCCAACCTAGCCACAATGCCTGGCCCCATAGTGCACAATGAGACCACAGCAACCAACCTTGGAGGTTTTGTGACCATCCTCGCAAACCTCACCCGTCGTGCCTATGCGTTAGAAGAGCCACCTGAATATGTTGTGTACCAAGGACCCATGAGCGGTGAAGACCGTCAATTCTGGGCCACCGTGCACATCTACGGTAGGGGTCTAGCACCCGAGCGCCCCTACAGGTTCACCGGAAGGACAACTTCCTTTGAGCTTCAAGCCATCCAACTAGCCGCTCGAGAGGCTATAGTTCATCTCAGGCACTTGTTGCCCAGAGTTAACTGTCGCTCGTTCCACTACTACCCCAGACACGAAGGGTATGGTAGACCACCCCAGGTTGCCAACGGAGATCAGGAGACAGACCCCGCATTGTTGCACCTAGTGCGCTATGTAAGTGCACTAGAGGCACTGTTCGACCAGATCACCATTGATCTGATCGCAGCTCGAGGAGAGCTGGTTCGTCGAGCCCCAGCAAGAAGAGAAGATGAGCCCGATGCCGACAACCCAGTCGTGCTGTTCGGACAACCGATCGAGACCCTGAGATCAGCTCCAGCCATCAACCGAGATGCTTTGATGACCCCAGAAGTGCTTCGTCGCCTTTTGGGAACCCACTCCAACGGGATTATGGCTAACAATCCCCGTGATGATCATCATCGCTACCCCGACCCTGCAGTTCCTCCGCCATCTCCGACTAATCCCGGCAGTGAGACACATGGAGAAGCCTCGACATCCACCAGGCACGCCCGTTTAGACGTAAATGAGGTAGATTAAGCCGTGCGAATAGCACCAAGTTTCAGTGTATCCTCGCTTTCTAATCGTGCGACCGTGTATATCAACGCAGCCTATCGTGGTGCCTCTATTTTAATGATAGCCTTTGCACTTTTTATTTTTGTTTTGACCAGCGCATAGTTGCATATTTTCCGGGCACAACTACCAACACCAATCCGATGACAACCACAGTAACACGTCTCTTTATGAGATATGTCTATCTCCGGCACGGACCCCGACTCTTGAGGTAATCTGGCAGATTTATGACCTTCCACCGTGGTAAATGATCCAGCTCCATTGTTATATAAAGGCCACCTTGTGACCTTACCCAGCAATCCTCACCTTGTGCACCACACTCACAACCATTTCTTGTCATGCCAAGCCCTAGTATTTATCGGAGAACCCCAGATGCAACCCCGGGTTGCTTTGTCAAAATATTGCGGGACTTTACCCGCAGTACCATGGGTTCTACCCAGCCACCCCAGTACGAGCTGTTCAAATCAAGGATCACCCCATCCACCTCGGAATATTGGGCAGCAGTACACATTCCTCCTGTAGACCCCAACCAAGACCCAACAGAAGTTTCCTTCGTGGGAAAATCTATGCCAACCCCACACTTGGCCATAGAAGATGCTGCAAAAGAAGCGATTGCTCGCCTTCGATCCGCAGTACCCTATGCCCGCGAAAGAGGATATTATTATTTTCCGAGCCGTGCAACACCCGGAGGAGTGACATCTTTTCCCGGTGGGCGGATTGAGAAAGACCCAGTGCTAGCCAACCTCATCCAGTACATCATCGCTCAAGAGCATTTGAACTAGCGAGTAATGGATTATCTCCAGAGTCTCGCTGATTTAAATCCTCAGATTGCCATCGGCAGAGCACTGAGACCCGAACCGGAGAGACACGTGCATCGACTGGTCAATCCACTTCCTCCGATAGAAGAGGAGTGTATCCCTTTACCAGAGACATTTTATCAGGACCCCAACCAGTTACCGTTTTCATTTTAGACGTCACTACTGTATTTGTTATTTCAGCATTTATTTATGTGTGTGACTTATGTGCGATACCATGAGTTTGTACGACGAGTCAATTATTTGGCTTCTACTAATGTGTGTAGTTTTTGTTGTGATTTATGCTCCTTTAAAAAATTAACTGTTTTTCCCTCGCAAAATTCTGGAGTGAGATTTCTTATCCCTGAGCTGCTACATCTACACTTTCTCATGGCGTGGATTTATTAATTTCACAGCACCACGGCAGCAGACTCACAACCATAATCTTTCGGACACAAACACTAATTGCAAAACTTTGCAACAGTGTTGCATCCAGCTAATCACCCCCTAACAACAGTTAGCACCCGGCACACCCCACCTACTCCTCGTGATCACCACCACCGCGGAGAGCCAACACCCGAGCAGCAGCGTCGTGACGATCATCGAGGATCATCGCGCACAGGAGCACAGAGAGCCCCAGCAGCGTCGCCAGCCCTCCGCATATCAGGATCGCAAACCAGTCCAGCATCGCCTCCGCCATTAGAGCCTCACCCGAGCTTCTGTAAGCAGTAATGGAGAAAGAAGAAGGAGGAAGAGAAGTGAGGCCAGGTGTGAGGAAGAAGAGAGAGGCACCCCGGCCGTTTTATAGCTCGAGCTCGGTGTACGGTGGGCGAAGTCCACCAGCGCCGCTCGTCGCCCGATCGCCGGTGTTCGGAGTCGAATCCGCGAGCAGTGCCGACAGCGCACTGGCCCGCGAGGAGAGTGCACGCTGCACCAACAGCTAGCACGCCGCGCACTACCGCGGTACGGCCTGGATGCCCTACGCGCTAGGCATCGCCAGTGGAGAAAGCGCGCGGGAGAGAGGAAGAAGAGAGGACCAGAGGGAGAAGAAGAGACTGCCAGTGGACCCCGGTCCCACCTGTCAGCCAGAGAGAGCACTGTGCTCTCGGGTGCGACCAGCGTATATCTAAATTTAGAAGTTATTCTAAATTTATATCCAGCGTAGAAACCTCACGTTTTTGTCCCGAATCGCAGACTTTTCCACGCAGCACCAGTATTCGCACTGTGAATTTTCACCACTTATTGCCCTCTCACTGTAGCCACATTTTTATTGCGTATAGTTTTTCTTAAAACAGCTTTTAACAAATCTCGAGGACGAGATTTTTCTTAAGGGGGGTAGTGTCTGTGACACCCCAAAAATTTGGCCTTGTTTTAATGAATTAATTTTTTTACCAGGAATTAAACTTTGAGTTTCTGAGCTCCATTTTAATTTTTAAATCATTTCCTTCCCTGTTGTGATGAGTTTTTCCCTAAGTGAAAACTTTTCAAAGTATGTTATTGGACTTATTTAACCTCTCAAGAAAAACTTTACTTTTATCAGTATAACTAATTAACTAATTAAATTGCTTGATCTTTATTTTCTTGAAAAATGGTGTTTCAAGGTTATGTGGCCATATTTGAACTACAACCATTTGATAAATTCACCTAAAACTCTAACCAAAATTTGGAGATGTCAAGTGATTTTTTTAAATCACTTTTATACAAAAATATATTTTATTTATGTTATAATTTGAGCTCTGCATCAATTTTTCCTTCTCTGGTCCAGAGTACATTTTGCACTACAACTCTTTTAAATAATTCTTTCTAGCCTCCACCAAAATTATGGGATGTTGATAGTAGCATATGATTCAACTTTATGCAAAAACCTAGTGCTGTTCTTTGAAAATTTTGAGTGAATCAACCTCTTTTTCATTCTGGACCAACTTGATGGTTTGTACAGCAACCATATTTTTGCTTGCTCTTTAACCCTTGATTATTTCTCCCACTTGTAGACAGCCCTACCAAACCCTTAAGTCCAGGAGCATGCACCTTTTGGATCATTTTTGGTTCATGAAATAATGCTATTTATTTCCTGTCCAGAATTGAAGTTCTGCTAAACTTGCACTAACAAGTTTCTTCTTTTGGCAAAATAACCTCACCACTCTCTCTTGCATCTAAGGAGGCCTTGATCTGGAGATTTGGGCCATCCCAAGAGTTGCTTAGAAGCCTTTAACATTTTGTCAAACACCTGGTGTGCATGGCCAGTTTTGACATGATTTTGTCTTTGCATTGTGACCTTGCACCTCGGATCATACTAGCATGTCCACTAGGATCCCAGTTGCTCCTAACCTGGGTCTGTTAATTTCCAGCCTCGACCGCGACCTCTAGCGTGCTCTGGCATAGTGTCGAACACGTCCCGTGCACGCCCGGAGCGCGAGCAGAGCGCGCGTATTGCACGGCCCGCGCCCAAGCTGACACGCTGGCCCCACGGCTTTGGCCCGCTCTGCAGCACCTCACCACGCACTCCCCTTCTCACCGCTCTGCAACACGCCAAGCAGCCCCCGCCGCGCCCGACAGGCCAAGCGCTAGCCGCCGCCGCCGCCCGACAGCCTCTGCCCATGTCGGCGCCGCCAAAGCCACTCCCGCTCGCCACCTGCCCCTGTGAGCAGTGCGTGCTCATCCACAGCTTCGTCCGCTAGCATTCGTCGCCGCCACGTCGCCCTAGCTACAGAGAGGCGGTTCGCCGGAGAGCTTATCCACGGCCGCCGCGGAACCGACCTCGGCGCGCTATAAATGGACCCCCGAGCTTCCCCGAGCACGCAGGCGACCCTATGCTACCCCCATGGCGCTCCCCTGCCTCGCATTCGACCCGGGGAGGCCTCCTTCCTCATCTCCGGCAACTCCTGCCGCCGCCACCGCCCCGGCCAATACGGCACCTCCAATACCTCCTCCTCTCCGTTCTCTTCGCCAAGAACACCTCCTTCCTTCCAGGAACCCAACCCCCTACTTGATTTTGATCGGGAGCCCTCGCCGCCACAAAGCCACTTTTCCCCGAAGCTTTCCTCCGCCGAGGAGCTCGCCGCCGACAGCTCACGCCGTCCCCGCTGACCCAGCGACTACCAGTAGGATCGCCCTTGATCCGCGGATCCATCCCCGCCCTCCAGAGGCCGCGAGGAGCCGCCGCTCGCCGGCATTGGTCGCCGGAGTTCCGCCTCTGCTCGGGATAGAGAGAGGAGAGGGAAAGGCGACTAGTCAAACATGACCGGTGGGCCAGGCGGGCCCACTGTCAGTGACTCATGCGCCAGCCACACTGGAGTAAGTGGAGGCGTAATACCCATAATACGTCTTCTCTGTCCGAAAGCGTATTCCTCCCCGAAATGTTTTCTTTTCTGTTTTATTTTAAATAACAGATTTTGACCACAACTTTGACTGGCTATAACTTTTTAAATATAACTCCAATGAAATGATTCTTTTTCCTACCTTCCTAAAATTTGGTCTAGTTTATTTTAAGATTTATTTGAAAATTTTTCAAACAACTTTTTTGTTCTGTTTTGAAATGTGTGTTAATTCAAATATATTTGTAAATAGGATTTTGGGGAGAGAGAAGAAACTTTCAAAAGTTTTGGAGTGCACCCTGCCTTTCTGAATCCCGGCATAATATTTTTGGTGTGATCGTTGATACATTTATAACACCACCGCATTTCGAAGGACCTATTATTTCATGTGATATGATCATATGCATGAGTGCATGTTATTGATTTCCATGCTGTTGGAAATGGACACACTTGTGATGATAATCACCCTCATGTGCCTTGCATGCATACCGGCAGGAACCCGCGAAAACCTCTGCCTTGAGTAGGCATGAGTTTGTCGCCGGTCTCCGTCGGGACGGTTATGTCTGGTATGGCATGGTAAGGTGATATGAGCGGTGACTCTGTTGGATGAAATATATTCGTTATGCTAATCATGTAGGGAATACTTAAACCTCCTGAGTCGACCGTAGATCGAGTCTTGTGCCAGTAACCCCCATACTTGTTTCGTACTACCACTCGTCTCTACAGCAAGTAGAGTATGGTTCAGTAAGTTTTCAACCTCTTCCTAGCACACACCGTACAGAGAGGCCATGGTGGAAGATACCGGTTGTAGCTGGTAGGCAGGCCACCTGGTCCGGGGGCATGGGTGTTTCCGGTTGAGACCGAGAGGGGAGGCCACCCCTTAGAGCGCGCGATATAAATTTGATCCATGCTACGCGAGGTTGTAGCCTCCCCACTTAGAGTTTGCTTGACGGGTGTCGTGGGTGATTCCAGACACGTGTGAGTTAAGCTGGTGTGTGCAAGTTAGGTGTGTTTTCAACTAAAAGACCGTAGACGGAATTAGTCTTGATGGACTAAAGAAATCCGTTACTCGTGGGTAAAGAATACACCCTCTGCAGAGATTTAAACCTATTCGAATAGTCGTGTCCATGGTTAAGGACTACAGTCTGGGATGGGTCAAGTGTCGGTCTGAGTGTCGGTCTTCGGAGGTGAAACTGTTAACCAGAGCTGGAACTACTACTTGTGACTTGTGATAATTATGATTATTATTATTGTTGACTAACCCGTGATATTATTGTTATTATCAAGTATCTCTAGGACGGTTCTACCTCCGAGATATTCACTATGATTGTTTATTTTTAAAGCCCTTTATGTGGTGTCGCCCAGACGCCCGACTGTGGCATTTCTTTTAACGCCCTTTATGTGGTGTCGCCCAGACGCCCGACTGTGGCATTTCTTTTAAAGCCCTTTATGTGGTGTCGCCCAGACGCCCGACTGTGGCATTTCTTTTAAAGCCCTTTATGTGGTGTCGCCCAGACGTCCGACTGTGGCATTTCTTTTAAAGCCCTTTATGTGGTGTCGCCCAGACGCCCGACTGTGGCATTTCTTTTAAAGACCTTTATGTGATGTCGTTCAGACGCCCGACTGTGGCATTTCTTTTAAAGCCCTTTATGTGGTGTCGCTCAGACGCCCGACTGTGGCATTTCTTTTAAAGCCCTTTATGTGGTGTCGCACAGACACCCGACTGTGGCATTGCTTGTTATTTTTTTTCATAAATTTTAGTACTACTATGTTATTGCATATTTATAAACAACTTGTTTGCACGCATCAGAGTTTCATTTATATTTCGTGACGGCCGTCATGAGCATAAAATATTTTCAGCACATCATTGTTATATTATACCTGCGTTCATAATGTTTGCGAGTACATTCAAAGTACTCACTGGCTTGTCCCTGGCTATTGTCTTGGCCAGATTTTCTTGCACGGAGAGGAGCGACACGATGACAGCCCCGGAACCTAAGCAATGGAGATAGCAGCCTCGCGAAGATAGGAGTTAACCTGGTCAGCTATTCCTGTGGGAAATGGAGTCCCATAGACACTGATGTTTCACAACCGCTTCCGCCATCAACCACTAGAAACCATTTGTTGTACTCGCAGGCCAGGATGGTCTTGTACTACATATTTTGTATTTTGCTTGGAATTTCTGTATCAAGTTGGAGCCTCATCAGCTAACAGTAATCCTGGGGCTGATGAGCACGACGGTCCTTTTCTGGAAATTTATACCCGGAAAACCGGTCGTGGCATTCATCATCATCAGTCTCGGGATCCTTGGTACTGTCCGAATCAGCATACTTCACTAAAGCGGCCATGAGGGTTCCCATGTCATTACAGAACTGCTTCATGCGTCCCAATTTCAATTTTAAAGGCTCAAACCGGCAGTTGCCTTCCAGGGTTAAGATCGCAGAGTCAGCATTAATCCTGTCAGACGAGTGCAAACTTTCCGAAATGCGGCGCACCCAATGGGTCGTTGATTCTCCTTCCTCCTGGACACAAGCCGCCAGGTCTACTATGGACTTGGGCTGCTTACATGTATCCTTGAAATTCTGGATAAACCGGGCCCGCAACTGGGCCCATGAGCTGATAGAATTGGGCGGTAGGCTCTTCAACCAAGTACGAGCCGTGCCTTCAAGCATCATGGTGAAGTATTTTGCACACGCGGTCTCATCCACGTCTAGCATCTCCATGGACATCTCATAACTCTCTACCCACGCTTCAGGGGATAAATCAGCGGTGTAATTCGGCACCTTGCGCGGACCCTTGAAATCCTTGGGCAGGCGCACATTGCATAAAGCGGGGATTAAACAAGGCACTCCCAAAGCAGATGCGACTCCTGGTGCGGCGAATGTGGTAGGGCGAACCGGTGTAAGTTGACCCGCATCATCCTGTGCTGCTAACTCGGCCTCCCTTCGTGCCCGGGCCCGGTCCACCACATCCTGAGCATCGCGAACACCACCTGCCAGGTTATTGCCACGGGCCGCTTCATGGCCTCGCGCATTGCTCGATATGGCCGGTTCATCCATGCGCCTGCTATAGCTCCGGCTTGGACGGGGCGTAGAGTGAATCCGATCACGGCTGTACGAATATGCTTCCTGCTGAATCAGCGCAGTCCGGAGAAGCTCCTTAACCCGGCGCGTCTCTAACGCTTGCGGAGAGTCCCCTTCGACTGGGATAGTCTCTAATCGCGCGGCGGCTGCAACAAGGTTGTCCATAGGATTAGAATAACGACCTGGGGGCGTCTGGACCGGCGGAGGAACTGCAATGTTTTGCTGAGGAGGTTCCATCAGGCGAGGTTGGACCGTCGCCCCTGGTCCTGGTGCCTCAATCCGGTTTGTCTCCAGGTACTGCGGTGGATTACTGGGTCCAGCTCCTGGAGTGTGAAAGAGATTCCGGGGATCAAACCCTAACGGCAGGCGTGATCTGTGCTTCCGCTTAAGACCTCCTGTGATGCGTTCTGGTCAAGCATGAGCTTATAAGCCTGGGCGTCCAAAGCGGCCCGCTCTGCGGCCATCCTGTCTTTTTCTGCCGCCAGATCCGCTTTGGCTTGCACAATCTGCTCTCTCACCTTTGCAATCTCTGCATTATGGGCCTCCTGATCCGCCGGATTGTCCTCTGCCATAAGCGCGGTCAGTGCATCAAACAGATCAGATAGAACTTGAACCGGCGGGCGCACAAGGCCTCGTGCCCCTGCTGCCGCTGCCGCTGCTGATCCGGAGAGCATCGCTGCGGCGGTCGAAGAGTGATTCGCCGCTTGTGTGCCGGCCATGAATATTCCAACCCGGTTGACCTGACCCGGGGGGTCCGGAATACTGTCGCCATCGGAACAACCCCTAACCTGATCGTCTTGCAACTGGTATAGCGATTCGGTCTCTCCGGTTGAGGACTCGTCACCGGAATAGACGACGGTCTCGCTACCATGTTCTGATCCGTCCTCACGCTCTCCTCCGTGGATGACTCCAACGAAGACACGCTTCACGGCCGGTTTAGCCTGGATAGATGTCGCACGCTGAGCCGTCTCGATGAGGTCGGTGCAGATGTCCGGCTCAGGTCCAGGCTCACCGATCTTGCCGATGAAAACGTGTATGCCACCAAAGGGGACCCGGTACCCGTACTCGACTGAATCGGCCTCGGGACCCCATCCTGCGTCGTCGATGTAGATCCTGCCACGACGACTCTTGGTCATCCGGCCCACAACATAGCCTTCGAGTCCCTTGAGCTTGCCCTCCAAGATCGTCAAACCATCGTGCGATAGCCCCACGGTGGGCGCCAACTGTCGTGGATTTGTCACGGCAGATGTCCTAGTGAATGGACTTAGTCGTGGAGCCATCGCTACGGGTTTACTTGAAGGGGTTAAAGCGGACACAAAGACACGAGGTTTTTATACTAGTTCGGCCCCTTCGATGAAGGTAAAGCCTACGTCTAGTTGTGATGGAATTGATGTGGTCTCGATGGCTAGGTAGCAAACAAGCTTCGCCTAGGCTCGAGTTGTAGTTGTCTGTCCTAAACCACCGCCGGGTCGTCCCCTTATATACACGGGTGACGCCCGTCGGTCCATAGAGTCCCAACCGGTTCATACTCGTATCCCGGTTGATATCTCTCTATTCCTAACTTACAATACAAGTTATACATCCATCCGGTTTACGGCTACAGGTTCTGAACCGACTACAGGCCTTGGGCCTTCATCTGCTTATATCACTAATGAAGTTAACCCGGCCCAAGTAGGTTTACACCTAGTGGTAATATCCCCAACACTTTTGCCAAAGTGTCATTCATGGCGTGAGAAACTTGACGGTGTACATACTGCAACAGTTCCTGCATCTCATTGAAACCTTGCGACTAATTCAAGTTGTGGTCAAAATCAAGTACTTTCGCTTTCAGTTCGTCGGCGTTTGTACTAGTTGTACGATCACCTAGCTGAAGGGAGGTAATCCCGTTGTCCCGTTTCCGCTGCATCATTGCTTGTTCTTGAAAAAAAAACGTATTCTGATCACCCATGCGCAGCCAGAGCACTCGAAAGCGTTGCTTCATCCATATTTCCTCTTGCCTAAGCGCCTCCTGTAACTGAACGGTGACAAAAAGTTCCTCATCTGTTGGGCCACACCCAACTGATGCTACACGTAATCTTTCTAACCTGGCCAGCAATTTATGGACCTTCTTTGTCATGTTGTCGAACTTGCATTAATCCTATTGAGGGAGTCCTGGACTAGGGGGTCCTTGGGGTGCCAGCTCATCTCACGTGAACTGGACTGTTGGGCCGCACCGTATCCAGACCGAAGACTTTTTGTGCCTTGGTGTGTACCCAAGTCAAGATGGAAGATCCGGCATAAGAGAAACATGAACGGGGACCTTGGTCCCCTTGCCTTAATCCTATGAATGGTGTGAAGTATGGAAGTAGCCCGCCATTCACCTTCACAGCAAAACGGGCTGATGATACACGCTTCATGATCAAACAAACAAATTTGTCACAGAAACCCAAGTTGATAATCATGGCCTCCAAATAGTGCCATTTGACTCTGTCGTATGCCTTGAGCCCTTGATCATATCCAATTTCACTGCACATGATGCATTTTTACACTACTAGGGAAATGCTTATACACAGGAGCTCTGTAGTAGCGCTTTTTATAAGGAAGCGCTGCTGCTAAAGAACGGTAGTGCTTGCGTCTGAAGAGCGTTGCTACTATTCATATAGCTATAGCGCTTTTGTTATAAAAAATGCTACTACTATAGTTGCCAAACGGTTGCAGGCAGTATAGGTATACTAGTAGCGCTGGCAATTAAAAAGTGCTACTGCTATTGTACAATAGCAGTAGCACTGTCCTCTAACAAGCGCTACTAGCGCTTATTGCTAAACAACACTACTACTACGCTTACCTTATCCACCACGAGCGTCCCTCACTCTCCCTCACACACTCTCACTCGCCGCATGTCGCCTGCCGTCGCCGCCATCGCCCGCCGCCGCCACCACCGCCGACGCCCCCAAGGTATCCGCCTCCCTCCTCCTTCTCTCGCCGCCCTCCCTCCCTCCTCCTCTTGCCGCCCTCCCTTCCTCCCTCCTCCTCCTCTCGCCGCCCTCCTCTCTCCCTCCTCCCTCCCTCCTCCTCCCCTCCCTCCTCCTCCCTCCTCCTCCTCCTCCCTCCAGCGGCCCTCCTCTCTCCCTCCTCCTCCCTCCTCCTCCTGGCCACCACCTTCTCCTCCTCCTCCTCCTCCTCCCTCCTTTCTCCCTCCTCCTCCCCCTCCTCTGTCCCTAAATGTATTAGAAATTTTCTTAGTAATAGAATTTAGTAATAGAAATTTTCAGTAAAAGAATTTTGGAATGTAATTTTTTTAGTAATAGAATTTTTTAGTAAAAGAAATTAGTAAGTGAAATAGAGTTAGAACTAGGATGTTTTAGACATAGGGTTTCAGTAAGTCATAAGATGATGATAATAATGTTTTTGTTTATATTTTGTTTTTGCAAAAATAAAGGAGCCCCTGCGTCATCCCCACCGTCGTCCCCGTTACCGACCCCCTCCAACCTCGAGGTGAGACCAACAACCCCATGTTCAAATTGAAGAACTACTCCTATTTTGAATGCTCAAATTGGAGAGCACTATTTTGAATACTCTTTTGTTTTTGCAGCCAAATCTCCATGTCGTCGCCGCCGTCGTCCCCGTCACAGGCCCCCTCCGACCTCGAGGTGGGACTAGCCAAATCTCCATGTCAATATGAGTCTTATAAGATATTTAGAAATGTTTTTGTTCATATTTTCAACCATTGAAATGCAATGACCATCAAGTTTGAATGCAATGACCATCAAGTTTGAATGCAAATAGGATATGTGCTTGCCCAAGTGGCCATGTTTGCAGGTAACACCTCCGAGTGGCCTATGTTTTGCCGGAGTGTTAGTTAATTTCCGTTCCGGCAAATTTCAGGCGCTCGATATGTCCTTTTTTAGCAAAGGTCATGCCGGATTTTTCAGTGAATTTCGGCATGACTTGTGCTAGAATATGTAGGAAATATCAAGTGGCCTAGATTTTCTAGAAGATAATTAAACGACATTTCGGGTTGACTTTAAGTCTATCGAGGCTCCATACATGACAATCAAAAAATGAGTGAGGGAGAAAGTCTGCACCATATATGAGAGAGGAAGAAACACGACTGTTGTCGTGGGGGTCGTTTCTCCTTCTTCTCCTTGTGCTAGACCTTTGTTAGGCACGAGGGGAAGGAGGAGTAACGATCATCACCGATGGTCGAAAAATCAGTTAAGGAGTGTGTCCACCATATATGAGAGAAGAAGAATGCCGACTATTATCGTGGGGGTCGCTTCTCCTTCGTTCCCGTGTGCTAGAAATTTTGGTTTAATGCACTCGAGGACGAAGGGAGGAGCGACCATCACCAACGGTCGAATATATACACCATGTGAACTGAGTGTTTTCAAAAAAAAAAGACTCGACGGACCGATAGTCAACCCGTGCTGAATAATAATGATCTAATCTAGTTTTTGCAGTACATATATTGAATTTTAGAAGTTTAATCTTTGAATTATGAACATAGGAAATGTTGTCGGACGGAAGTCTCGCGAAGTGCTCCTAGTGCGGCGACAACCGAGGTTTCTGCGACAGGCCTCACTTGGTAGAAGGTCATCGCTTCATCATTAAGCTCCTGGAGGCCTTCAATGTTGAAACGGTACGCTACAATGAAAAGTGTTTATTTCATAATTAAGCTCGACTTCAACGTGTAATTTTCGTCTTTTACAATTCGACTAGCTTATCTCATTCCAAGCAAGACGTTATGTCTTGGAGAGGATGGTTTTTGAAGATCACGAGAGTATGGAAACAAAGAAAATTCACCTAAGGACCCATCATGGTATGGATTTTGAGGTAAATCTATACAATTCTGAAAGCGTATCCCATTTTGGTTGCCCGGATTGGGAAGCACTTTGCAAGATGTATGATTTCCAAGAGGGTATGCTTGTCACCATGGATCTTGGTGATCCTGACATCGAGGAAGACAATTTGGACATTTGGGTCCTTATTGATACGCTTCCAATTCTACCGCTATGTGAGTTTCTCAAACATAGTTATTAAGTAATTTATATTGTTTATTTCAAAATAGTTGACAGCTTATTTCCATTGATAGCTTATTTTCATTCTTCAAAGAATGTGCAGAATATGGTAGACGGAACCTACTACACCGATGGCTTTGAGTTAACTTATCAGGAGAAAAATCATCTGGTCGCATTTTGTACTGATCTTGAGAATTACAATATCTATTATCAAACTCCTCCACATTATGGTCAATATGTGCCACTAGTGCATGTGTTGAACAATGCTAACATCCATGGAGATGTCATGGTAAGATTTTTTAGTAGTACGACATTTGTGCATCTTTTGCATAAATTCTTCTAAAACTGAACTACATTGCTAACTACGAAGTTATTACTATGTTTTTCAAGAGATAATCCCGCGGGAGTGTGTGCCACATCTGATATTTCAGAAAGGTCGCCTTGATGTTTTGAATATACGGCCAGGTCATCCTACGAATCACTCCTGTTCATATCGGATTTCTAAAACCAATGAAGACATGACAATCAAAGATTGGAAAAAATGTATGGTCACTCGTAGGGAGCTACTTGGAAGCAATATTAGGCGAAGGGCAAGAATTAGAGACAGGATAATCTCCATTCTCCATAATGGAGAGTCAGTGCCTATCTTGTTTTATGCTATTTTATCTAAGAGAAGGTAGTAGGTCCTAGCTAATACTCATGATCATGTGCTAAGAACAACTAAGTAGGATTGGTTAGATGACTATGATGATGATGTGGTATCGAGTAGAACTTGTATGATCGATGATGATGAGTAGGACTTGTTATTATGATACCAATGATGAGTTATTTATTATTATGATCGATGATGCATGATGCTAATTTGTTATATGAGCATGATGAGTTATTATATATATCAGTAGGTGAAATGAACATGGAATAGATACAAGTGGAGGCAGCATGTGGTGCACATCGAAAGTACTACTAATCCAAACTAGATAAAGTTTGGATTAGTAGTACTTTCGAAATGCACCACATGTTACCTCCACTTGAATCTACTCCACGTTCATTTCACCCACTGTTATATATTAACTAATCATGGTCATGAAATCATATGATGAAAGTATTGTATATAAAACCACAATGAAAATAAGCTATATTTTCAAAAATACAGGAAAAGTTAGCAGCAGCGCTTTTTTAAAGAAACGCTACTACTACTTTCTATTATATGTAGCGCTTTCCCAAAGCAAGCGCTACTGCTAACTTGGTATAGCAGTAGCGCTGGCATTCCAGCGCTACTACTAACAGTTAGCTGTAGCGCCTTAGTGGTAGCACTTGTACAAGCGGTATTGCTAGCTACAAAACAAGCGCTACTACTAGGGTTTCCCTAGTAGTGTTACATCTCTTCCGTTTCCTTGGGGCATGAATACTTTCAGATCCTTTTTGAAAAATGAATACTTTCATATGCAACCAAGACATTGTCGGTAATTAGTCGTCCTGGCACAAACACGATGTGTTCTAGACCAACGATTTCGTCCATCATACCTCTTATTCATTAGTGCCAGCTTTCGATACAATCTTGTAAATAACTGGACAAAGAGCAATAGGCCTGTATTGAGATTTTTTGGGGGAATTCCATGAAAGGAAATATGCCCTAGAGGTAATAATAAAGTTGTTATTTTATATTTCCTTATTCATGATAAAAGTTTATTATTCATGCTAGAATTGTATTGATTGGAAACTGAAATACATGTGTGGATACATAAACAAATAATGTGTCTCTAGTGAGCCTCTACTTGACTAGTTCATTGATCAATGATGGTTAAGGTTTTCTAGCCATAGACATGTGTTTTCACTTGATAACGGGATCACATCATTTGGAGAATGATGTGATGGACAAGAACCATCATTAGCTTAGCATTTGATCATTCAAGTTTATTGCTATTGCTTTCTTAATGTCAAATACATATTCCTTTGACTATGAGATTATGCAACTCCCGGATACCAGAGGAATACCTTGTGTGCTATCAAACGTCACAACATAATTAGGTGGTCATAAAGATGCTCTATAGGTATCTCCGAAGGTGTTTTTTGAGTTGGCATAGATCGACATTAGGATTTTGTCACTCCGTGTATCAGAGAAGTATCTCTGGGCCCTCTCGGTAATACACATCATAATAAGCTTGCAAGCAAATGACTAAGGAGTTAGTAACGAGATGATGTATTACGGAACAAGTAAAGAGACTTGCTGGTAATGAGATTGAAATAGGTATGAAGATACCGACGATTGAATCTCGGGCAAGTAACATACCAACAGACAAAGGGAGTTACGTATGTTGTCATAAGGTTCAACCGATAAAGATCTTCATAGAATATGTAGGAGCCAATATGGGCATCCAGGTTCTGCTATTGGTTATTGACCGGAGAGGTGTCTCGGTCATGTCTACATAGTTCTCGAACCCGTAGGATCCGCACGCTTAACGTTCGTTGACGATATAGTGTTATATGAGTTATATGATTTGGTGACCGAATGTTGTTCGGAGTCCCGGATGAGATCACGGACATAACGAGGAGCTCCGAAATGGTCCGAAGGTAAAGATTGATATATAAGACGATACTATTCGGACACTAGAAGAGTTTCGGGAGGAACCGGGTAGTCATCGGATCGCCGGAAGGACATAGGGACACCCCCGGAGGTATATGGGCCTAATGGGCCAAGGGGAGAGACACACCAGGTATTTCCCTCAGTTATGAAACCAAGTTTATTGAATCAGTAGGAGAACCAAGCAACACTATGTAAACAGTACCTGCAGACAAAGAACAAATACCTGTAACCCGACGTGTAAGAGGGGTTGTCAATCCCTCTCGGGTAAAAGATAGATTGGTTTGTATGATTTTGGGTAAATATATCTTGCAATAAAACAAAATAAATAAAAAGTGCAGCAGGATATCTTTGGGTTTTTAGAATAATAGATCTGAAAATAAAAGCAAATAAAAATAGATCTCAAAGCAAATATGATAAAGAATAGACCCAGGGGCTGTAGATTTCACTAGTGGCTTCTCTCGAGAGAAATAGCAAAAGGTGGGTAAACAAATTACTCCTGGGAAATTGAAAGAACTTCAAATAATTATGACGATAACCAGGCAATGATCATTATATAGGCATCACGTCCAAGATTAGTAGACCGACTCCTGCCTGGATCTACTACTATTACTCCACACATCGACCGCTATCCAGCATGCATCTAGTGTATTAAGTTCATGGAGAAATGGAGTACTTGAATAAGAACGATGA
This sequence comes from Triticum aestivum, assembly GCF_018294505.1. Classification (NCBI taxonomy): domain Eukaryota; kingdom Viridiplantae; phylum Streptophyta; class Magnoliopsida; order Poales; family Poaceae; genus Triticum; species Triticum aestivum. Next base: position 665,420,274 of record NC_057807.1, on the reverse strand, counting down.
CATGATGTAGACAAGATCTATTCATGTAGGAATAGACCCCATCTTGTTATCCTTAATAGCAACGATCAATACATGTCTTGCTGCCCCTTCTGTCACTTGGAAAGAACACCGCACGATCGAACCCATCACAAAGCACCTCTTCCCATGGTAAGAAAAATCGATCTAGTTGGCCTAACTAAACCAAAGATTCGAAGAAGAAATACAAGGCTATAAGTAATCATTCATATAAGATGTCAAAACTCAAATAACTTTCATGGATAAAATAGATCTGATCATAAACTCAAAGTTCATCGGATCTCAACAAACACACCGCAAAAAGAGTTACATCAAATAGATCTCCAAGAGGCCATTGTATTGAGAATCAAAGAGTAATCATTGTATTGAGAATCAAAGAGTAATCATTGTATTGAGAATCAAGAGGCTACTAATTATGGACCCGTAGGTCTACAATGAACTACTCACGCATCACCGGAGAGGCAGCAATGAGGATGATGAACCCCTCCGTGATGGTGTCTAGATTGGAACTGGTGGTTCTAGAAGTTGCGGCATCTGGAATTGTGTTTCGTCGACTCCCCTAGGGTTTTTGGATTTTCGGTGAATTTATAGAGCAAAGAGGCAGCGCGGGAGTCGGCCGAGGTGGGCTCAACCCACCAGGGTGCGCCTGGCCCCCCAGGCGTGCCCATGTGGGCTCTGGTCCCCTCGGAGCCCCCCTCTGGTACTTCTTTGGCCCAACAAGGTGTCTTGTGATCCAGAAAAAATCTCTAGAAAGTTTTGCTGTGTTAGGACTCCGTTTGTATTGATTTTCTGCGAAGTAAAAAACAAGCAAGAAACAACAACTAGCACTGGGCATTATGTCAATAGGTTAGTTCCAAAAAATGATTTAAAGTTGCTATGAAATGATTGTAAAACATCCAAGAATGATAATATAACAGCATGGAACAAGCAAAAATTATAGATACGTTGGAGACCTATCACCCTCCATTGCCTTTCCCCGCTCACCTAAAAAGGCAAGGGGGGCGCGTCTAGGGGCAGGACCCCAAGTGGGATTCGGCCCCACTTGGGGCGTCTCCTGGCTGCCTCCTCCCTCCCCCACCTATATATATGTGGGAGGGGGATGCCATACAAAGGCACGACAATCTCTTAGCCGTGTGTGGCGCCCCTCTCCACAGTTTCGTCCCTCAGTCATATTTTCGTAGTGCTTAGGTAAAACCCTGCGGAGATAGCATCACTACCACCGTCACCATGCCGTCGTGCTGCCGGACCTCATCCACTACTTCACCGTCTTGCTAGATCAAGAAGGTGATGACGTAACCGGGCTGAACGTGTGCTGAACATGGAGGTGCCGTACGTTCGGTACTCAATCGGTTGGATCGCGAAGAAGTTCAACTACATCAGCCGCAGTACTAAATGCTTCCGCTTACGGTCTACAAGGGTACGTAGCCACACTCTCCCCTCTCGTTGCTATGCATCTCCATGGATAGATCTTGCGTGTGCATAGATTTTTTTTTGTTTTCCATGCAACGTTTCCCAACATTCCATACCTTGTGGATTAATGTAATAGCCGTATCATTCAAACCAGTATATAGTTCACCTCTATTGAGAAAATCCAAAATGGTTGTTGTAATATCCTCTCTTGTGGTTTTCCAGTGTCGTTGGAAAAAAACCTGTGGTGAAACCATTGACTCCTGGAGCCTTGGAGGGTGCCGCTTGGAACATGGTTGTTTTTATCTCCTCCGTCGAATAGTCTTTTGCCAAATTGTCATTCATGGCGTGAGTAACTTGATGGTGTACATACTGCAACAGTTCCTGCATCTCATTGAAACCTTGCGACTAATTCAAGTTGTGGTCAAAATCAAGTACTTTCGCTTTCAGTTCGTCGGGGTTTGTACTAGTTGTATGATCACCTAGCTGAAGGGAGGTAATCCCGTTGTCCTGTTTCCGCTGCATCATTGCTTGTTCGTGAAAAAAAACGTATTCTGATCACCCGCGCAGCCAGAGCACTCGAGAGCGTTGCTTCATCCATATTTCCTCTTGCCTAAGCGCCTCCTATAACTGAACGGCGACAAAAAGTTCCTCATCCGTCGGGCCACACCCAACTGATGCTACACGTAATCTTTCTAACCTGGCCAGCAATTTATGGACCTTCTTTGTCATATTGTCAAACTTGCATTAACCCTATTGAGGGAGTCCTGGACTAGGGGTTCCTCGGGGTGCCGGCTCATCTCACATGAGCTGGACTGTTGGGCCGCACCCTATCCGGACCGAAGACATTTTGTGCCTTGGTGTGTACCCCAAGTCAAAATGGAAGATCCGGCGTTTCCTTGATGTACAACCAAGCAGGACATAGGGTATTACCTCTTAGAGAGGGCCCGAACCTGGGTAAATATCGTGTTATGTGTCCCTTGTTCCCCATTGATCCAAGATCCACAGTTCGGGACCCCCTACCCAAGATCCGCCGGTTTTGACATTGACATTGGTGCTTCCATTGAGAGTTCCGATGTCGGATTGCTGAAGGGTCGATGGATCGCCTGATCATCGGAGACCGCATCAACACCGGGGATATCTTCGTCCACGGGCAACTTTTCGCATTCGGCAGCATTGTCCTACACGCTGACTCGACCGGTCATCTCAACCAGGTCGACAATTTCACCCCCGAGCAGCAGATCTGGTTTGGCAATCTTGAGTATGTCACCGACGCTCGGGGCGATCTGATATTCACTAGCTTTTCAGCCGTACCTTCAACAAACTCAGCCTCTGAAGCATTGACTTCAGGGCCTCTCTGATGTCTACTACACAACCTTCTTCTTGTAGACGTTGTTGGGCCTGCAAGTGCACAGGTTTGTAGGACAGTAGCAAATTTCCCTCAAGTGGATGACCTAAGGTTTATCAATCCGTAGGAGGCGTAGGAGGAAGATGGTCTCTCTCAAACAACCCTACAACCAAATAACAAAGAGTCTCTTGTGTCCCCAACACACCCAATACAATGGTAAATTGTATAGGTGCACTAGTTCGGCGAAGAGATGGTGATACAAGTGCAATATAGATAGTAGATATAGGTTTTTGTAATCTGAAATAATAAAAACAGCAAGGTAACAAGCGATAAAAGTGAGCGTAAACGGTATTGCAATGATAGGAAACAAGGCCTAGGGTTCATACTTTCACTAGTGCAAGTTCTCTCAACAGTAATAACATAGATAGAACATATGACAAGCCCTCAACATGCAACAAAGAGTCACTCCAAAGCCACTAATGGCGCAGAACAAGCGTAGAGATTATGGTCGAGTACGAAACCACCACAAAGCTATTCTTTCAGATCGATCTATAAAAGAGTTCGTACTAGAATAACACCTTAAGATACAAATCAACCAAAACCCTAATGTCACCTAGATACTCCATTGTCACCTCAAGTATCCGTGGGCATGATTATACGATATGCATCACACAATCTCAGATTCATCCAACCAACATAAAAGTACTTCAAAGAGTGCCCCAAAGTTTCTACCGGAGAGTCAAGAACGTGTGCCAACCCCTATGCATAGGTTCCCAAGTGTCACGAAACCCACAAGTTGATCACCAAAACATACATCAAGTGGATCAATAGAATAACCCATTGTCACCACGGTTATCCCACGCAAGACATACATCAAGTGTTCATAAAAGACTCAATCCAATAAGATAACTTCAAAAGGGGAAACTCAATTCATCACAAGAGAGTAGAGGGGGAGAAACATCATAAGATCCAACTATAATAGCAAAGCTCGGGATACATCAAGATCGTGCCATAGATGGAACACGAGAGAGAACACGAGAGAGAGAGATCAAACACATAGCTATTGGTACATACCCTCAGCTCCGAGGGTGAACTACTCCCTCCTCGTCATGGATAGCCCCAGGATGATGAAGATGGCCACCGGTGATGGGATCCCCCTCCGGCAGGGTGCCGGAACGGGGTCCCGATTGGTTTTTGGTGGTTACAGAGGCTTGCGGCGGCGGAACTCCTGATCTATCTTCTGTTCTGGAAGTTTTTGGGTACGTAGGTATATATGGGTGAAAGGGGTACGTCGGTGGACCTCCAGGGGGCTCACGAGGTAGGGGGGCACGCCCAGGGGGGAGGGGCGCGCCCCCACCCTCGTGGGAAGCCCGGGGATCCCCTGACGTGCATTCTAAGCCCATCAGGTTGGTTTCCTTCCAAAATTAACTTCTCCAGTTGATTTCGCTCCGTTTTGAGTCTGTCTGATATTCCTTTTCCCCGAAACACTGAAATAGGCATAAAACAACAAATTTGGGCTGGGCCTCCGGTTAATAGGTTAGTCCCAAAAATAATATAAAAGTGGATAATAAAGCCCAATATTGCCTAAAACAGTAGATAAAGTAGCATGGAGTAATCAAAAATTATAGATACGTTGGAGACGTATCACTCTCCCTGGTCCGATCTCTGGATCAGCCCCTACCACGCTACAGGCTTCGAGCTCAGAAGCACTAACCATGTCTGAAGATCAGGAAGCAATCCTATCCGTACCCTCCCTCCCTATTGCAAATTCAGACTCGAGCCTTCAGGGGAGTTCGGCGTCCAAAGACATTGATTCAACCCCAACCAGACTCACCCTCCTCACTACGTATTCGACCTCGAGTCCCAACGCTGGCATGGCGTCTGAATATCAGGGTTCGGCCTTGGCCGAACTCGTGCCCCGCTCCACAATCACGACAGGGGTTAACCTCGAAGAGGCCTCATACACCGACTAGGCCAGCCTTGCCTTATTGAACGAGGCGCTGGATCAGATCCAGATGATAACTATTGTCGATAGCCAGTCCTCGGCTCATGCTCAACAAAGCCTTGAGGCAGGCCACGGGGAACTTTACGTCCCACCCACCACCCATTTAATAGCCACCATTGAAGACTTAACCGACATGTTGAACTATGCCTCCAAGGAGGCCGGCGACATGGATGACGACGGTGAGGCCACGGCCCCTCCCCTCACTGTCCTATGGACGGCCACATCTACCTACAACATCTACATGGTGGACACCCCCAAGGATGATGGCGATGACGCCAATGGGGACAACACCCCTAGAAGGGATAATAAACCTGGGGAGGAGCCCCCCAAGTGGCGGAGGCAACACCGACACTCCAAGGGGCGACGAAGCAGGGAAAGTAACACGGGCACCATAGACGGTGACACCTCGGACACCAATCTGATGGCTTAGAGGGGCATGAGGGTCAGCATACACCCGAGGACCCAACGGTTTTGAAGACAGCAATTATATGCCCCTCTCTGAAGAGGAGGTCGGCCTTGGACCTAAGGACTTTATCATCCCAGAAGATCCATTGGGGCAAAAGCGATTTAAGAAACAACTAATAGCTACCATGCGAAGCTTAAAGAAGAAGTAGCAATAGACAAAAGCCAAACAAGACACTGATAACCCACAAGTGTAGGGGATCGCAACAGCTTTCGAGGGTAAAGTATTCAACCCAAATTTATTGATTCGACACAAGGGGAGATAAAGAATATTCTTGAGTATTAGCAGTTGAGTTGTCAATTCAACCACACCTGGATAACTTAGTATATGCAGCAACGTATTTAGTAGCAAAAGTGGTATGATAATAAAGGTAATAGTAGTAAAAGTAATGTTTTGGGGTTTTTGTAGTAGATGCAACAGTAGCAACGGAAAAGTAAATAAGCGAAGAACAATATGTGAAAAGCTCGTAGGCAATGGATCAGTGATGGATAATTATGCCGGATGTGATTCCTCATGTAATAACTATAACATAGGGTGACACAGAACTAGCTCCAATTCATCAATGTAATGTAGGCATGTATTCCGTAAATAGTCATACGTGCTTATGGAAAAGAACTTGCATGACATCTTTTGTCCTACCCTCCCGTGGTAGCGGGGTCCTAGCGGAAACTAAGGGATATTAAGGCCTCCTTTTAATAGAGAACCGGAACAAAGCATTAGCACATAGTGAAATACATGAACTCCTCAAACTACGGTCATCATTGAGAAGTATCCTGATTATTGTCACTTCGGGGTTGTCGGATCATAACACATAATAGGTGACTATAGACTTGCAAGATAGGATCAAGAACACACATATATTCATGAAAACATAATAGGTTCAGATCTGAAATCATGGCACTCGGGCCCTAGTGACAAGCATTAAGCATAGCAAAGTCATAGCAACATCAGTCTCAGAACATAGTGGATACTAGGGATCAAACCCTAACAAAACTAACTTGATTACATGGTAAATCTCATCCAACCCATCACCGTCCAGCAAGCCTAAGATGGAATTACTCACGCACGGCGGTGAGCCATGAAATTGGTGATGGAGGATGGTTGATGATGACGATGGCGACGAATCCCCCTCTCCGAAGCCCCCAACGGACTCCAGATCAGCCCTCTCGAGAGAGATTAGGGCTTGGCGATGGCTCCGTGTCGTAAAACGCGATGAAACTTTCTCTCTGATTTTTTTATCCCCGAACGTGAATATATAGAGTTGGAGTTGAGGTCAGTGGAGGTCCAGGGGGCCCACGAGATAGGGGGGCGCGCCCTATAGGGGCGGGGGGGTGCCCCCCTGTCTCGTGGACAGGGTGTGGGCCCCCTGGTGTATTTCTTTCACCCAGAAATTCTTATTAATTCCAAAAAGTGCCTCTATGGATTTCTAGGACATTCTGAGAACTTTTCTTTTCTACACATAAAACAACATCATGGTAGTTCTGCTGAAAACAGCGTCAGTCCGGGTTAGTTTCATTCAAATCATGCAAGTTAGAGTCCAAAACAAGGGCAAAAGTGTTTGAAAAAGTAGATACGTTGGAGACGTATCAACTCACCCAAGCTTAAACCTTTGCTTGTCCTCAAGCAATTCAGTTGATAAACTGAAAGTGATAAAGAAAAACTTTTACAAACTCTGTTTGCTCTTGTTGTTGTAAACATGAAAAGCCAGCATTCAAGTTTCAGCAAATATTATGAACTAACCATACTCACAATAACACCTAGGTCTCACAATTACTCATATCAATAGCATAATCAGCTAGCGAGCCATAATAATAAAACTCGGATGACAACACTTTCTCAAAATAATCATAACATGATATAACAGAATGGTATCTCGCTAGCCCTTTTTGAGACTGCAAAACATAAATGCAGAGCACCTTTAAAGATCAAGGACTGACTAAACATTGTAATTCATGGTAAAAGAGATCCAGTCAAGTCATACCCAATATAAACCAATAGTAATGAATGCAAATGACAGTGTGCTCTCCAGCGGGTGCTTTTAATAAGAAGGGTGATGACTCAACATAAAAGTAAATAGATAGGTCCTTCACAGAGGGAAGTAGGGATTTGTAGAGGTGTCAGAGCTTGATTTTAAAATAGAGATTGAATAACATTTTGAGCGGCATACTTTTGCTGTCAACGCAACAACTATGAGATGGTTGTATCTTCCATACGACATGCATTATAGGCAGTTCCCAAACAGAATGGTAAAGGTTTATACTCCCCCAACCACCAACAAGCATCAATCCATGGCTTGCTCGAAACAACGAGTGCCTCCAACTAACAACTGCCTTGGGGGAGTTTTGTTTAATTATTTTGATTTGCTTTGATCTTTTTGGATCATGGGACTGGGCATCCCGGTTACCGGCCCTTTCTCGTGAATGAGGAGCAGAGTCCACTCCTCTTGAGAATAACCCACCTAGCATGGAAGATATAGGCAGCCCTAGTTGTAACATGAGCTGCTCGAGCATACAAAACAGAATTTCATTTGAAGGTTTGGAGTTTGGCACATACAAATTTACTTGGAACGACAGGTAAATACCGCATATAGGAAGGTATAGTGTACTCATATGGAACAACTTTGGGGTTTAAGGAGTTTGGATGCACAAGCAGTATTCCCTCTTAGTACAGGTGAAGGCTAGCAAAAGACTGGGAATCGGCCAACTGAGAGAGCGACAACAGTCGTAAACATGCATTAAAATTAATTTACACCGTATACAAGCATGAGTAGGATATAATCCACCATGAACATAAATATCATGAAGGCTATGTTGATTTGATTCAACTACATGCCTAAACATGAGCCAAGTCGAGTGACTCAATTCATTCAAAGGAGGATACCATCCCATCATACCACATCATAATCATTCTAATAGCATGTTGGCATGCAAGGTAAACCATTATAACTCATAGCTAATCAAGCATGTCACAAGCAACTATAATCTCTAAACGTCATTGCAAATATGTTTACTTCATAATAAGCTGAATCAGAAACGATGAACTCATCATATTTACAAAAACAAGAGAGGTCGAGTTCATACTAGCTTTTCTCATCTTAATAAGTCCATCATATATCATCATTATTGCCTTTCACTTGCACGACCGAACGATGTGTACAATAATAAGAGTGCACGTGCATTGGACTAAGATGGAATCTGCAAGCATTCAACTCAAAAGAGAAGACAAGTAATATAGGCTCTAAGTTAAATAAACAATCATGCTTATGAGAGCCACTAGCATTTTCAATATGGTCTTCTCGACCCCCAAAGAAAATAAAATAAAACTATTTACACGGGAAAGCTCCCAACAAGTAAAAAGAAGAATAAGAAATCTTTTTGGGTTTTCATTTTAATTTCTACTACAAGCATGGAAATTAAGCTAACTAATTTTTTTGGTTTTTCTTAAAGTTTATCAAACACACAAGAAGAAAACTAGAAAAAGAAATTTAAACTAACATGGATAATACAATGAAAGAGTATGAGCACCAACGACTAGTGTGTGAACATGAATGTAAAGTTGGTGAGAAATACGTACTCCCCCAACCTTAGGCTGTTGGCCTAAGTTGGTCTAGTACCAAGGACCGCCGCTACTCTCCCCGGTGTACTGGGAGGTGTAATCAGGATACCATTGGCTGGTCATCTCCGGTTCCCACTGGACAGATGATGCGCGATAAGGGTCTAGTTCAGGTTCCGGCTCAGGTTCAGGTTCTGGAGTAAAAGCTTGGGCTCGATGATTGTACACCGCTTCCGGCGTGACAAGAAAATTTTATGGCCATTCACACGACCGTACTTCCGCTAAGAGAGGAAGATTATACTTGGCTTTTTCCTTCTCTTTGGTTTGTTTTTCCTCAGAGCCTTGGCTAGAAGAGCCCCTCAAAAGTTTCCTTAACATTTTCAAGCAACAATCTCCCAAAGCATTTTTGTAAATGGAGCTTTGAGCATGGAGATCGAAAATCGCAGCAAAATGAGCTAGAACTCGTGCTTGAGCTGGATGGGGATTTTTTGGGTCGAAGATGAAGTGTGTGGGTGCTAGCATAAGTGGAGGGGGCCACCAGGGGCCCACGAGACAGGGGGCACGCCCTATAGGGGGGTGCCCTCCACTCTCGTGGCTTGGTGCTTGCCCCTCCTGCAGTGATTTCAGCGCCTAAAATCCTCAAATACTCCATAAAACATCATACTAAATTTGCAGGGCATTTGGAGCACTTCTATTTTCGGGCTATTTTTTATTGCACGAATAATTCAGAAAACAGACATATAATACTATTTTTGATTTATTTATTCTAAATAACAGAAATTAAAAAGTGGGTACAGAAGGTTGTGCCTTCTAGTTTCATCCATCTCATGATCATCAAAATGAATCCACTAACAAGCTGATCAAGTCTTGTTAACAAACTCATTCCGAATAACACGGAACCGGAGAAATTTCGAATAACTCTAAGTTACCTCAACGGGGATATGAAAATCCCCAACAATAAGAATATCATACTTTTTCTTGACAGTAGGGAGAGGAAATTCAAAACCTCCAATAATAATAGTTGGGACTTTTCTAATAGAATTGATGCTATGAATTTGAGATTGTTTCCTCGGAAAGTGTACCGTATGCTCATTACCATTAACATGAAAAGTGACATTGCCTTTGTTGCAATCAATAACAGCCCCTGCAGTATTAAGAAAAGGTCTACCAAGAATAATAGTCATGCTATCGTCCTTGGGAATATCAAGAATAACAAAGTCCGTTAAGATAGTGACATTTGCAACCACAACAGGCACATCCTCACAAATACCGACAGGTATAGCAGTTGATTTATCGGCCATTTGCAAGGATATTTCAGTAGGTGTCAACTTATTCAATTCAAGTCTACAATATAAAGAGAGAGGCATAACACTAACACCAGCTCCAAGATCACATAAAGCAGTTCTAACACAATTTCTTTTAGTGGAGCATGGTATAGTTGGTACACCCGGATCTCCAAGTTTCTTTGGTATTCCACCCTTAAAAGTGTAATTAGCAAGCATGGTGGAAATTTCATCTTCCGGTATCTTTCTTTTGTTTGTAATGATATCCTTCATATACTTAGCATAGGGATTTACTTTGAGCATATCAGTTAAGTGCATACGTAAGAAAATAGGTCTAATCATTTCAGCAAAGCGCTCAAAATCCTCATCATCCTTTGACTTGGATGGTTTAGGAGGAAAGGGCATGGGTTTATGAACCCATGGCTCTCTTTCTCTACCGTGCTTCCTAGCAACAAAATCTCTCTTATCATAACGTTGATTCTTTGATTGTGGGTTATCAAGATCAACAGCAGGTTCAATCTCTACATCATTGTTTTTGCTAGGTTGAGGATCAACATGAACATTATCATTAACATTCTCACTAGGTTCATGTTCATCACCTGATTGTGTTTCAGCATCAGAGATAGAAATATCATTGGAATTCTCAGGTGTGCCTACAGTAGGTTCACTAGAAGAATGCAAAGTTCTATCGTTTTTCTTTTTCTTCTTTTTGGAAGAACTAGGTGCCTCTAAATTGTTTCTCTGAGAATCTTGCTCAATTCTCTTAGGGTGGCCTTCAGGATACAAAGGTTCCAGAGTCATTCTACCAGTTCTAGTAGCCACTCTAACAGCAAAGTCATTTTTATTATTTAATTCATCAAGCAAATCATTTTGAGCTTTAAGTACTTGCTCAGCTTGAGTAGCAACCATAGAAGCATATTTGCTAAAGAGTTTGAGTTCGTCTTTAAGTCTATCTATATTATCGCCTACGCGTCCTATCTCGAAAGCATTATTCTTTAACTCTCTACCCACATAAGCATTAAAACTTTCTTGTCTAGCCATAAAGTCATCAAATTCATCTAAGCATGGGCTATGAAATTTAGTAGAGGGGATTTCAACTTTATCATATCTATAGAGAGAATTTACCTTTACTACCTGTGTCGGGTTATCAAGACAATATGGTTCTTCAACAGGCGGTATATTAAGACCATGTATTTCTTCAATAGGAGGTAAATTCTTAACGTCTTCAGCTTTAATACCTTATTCTTTCATTGATTTCTTTGCCTCTTGCATATCTTCAGGACTGAGAAATAAAACACCTCTCTTCTTTGGAGTGGGTTTAGGAATAGGCTCAGGAGTTGGCTCAATTGGTTCAGGAATTACTTCAGGAATTGGCTCAGGAAGAGTCCAATTATTTTCATTAGTCAACATATTATTCAATAGTACTTCAGCTTCGTCGATTGTTCTTTCCCTGAAAACACAACCAGCACAACTATCCAAGTAGTCCTTGGAAGCATTGGTTAGTCCATTATAAAAGAAATCAAGTATTTCATTTTTCTTGAGATGATGATCAGGCAAAGCATTAAGTAACCGGAGAAGCCTCCCCCAAGCTTGTGGGAGACTCTCTTCTTTGATTTGCACAAAATTATATATTTCCCGCAAGGCAGCTTGTTTCTTATGAGCAGGAAAATATTTAGCAGAGAAGTAATACATCATATCCTGGGGACTACACACACAACTAGGAGCAAGAGAATTATACCAAGTCTTAGCATCATCCTTTAATGAGAATGGAAATATCTTAAGGATATAAAAATAGCGAGACTTCTCATCATTAGTAAACAGGGTAGCTATATCATTCAACTTGGTAAGATGTGCCACAACAGTTTCAGATTCAAGGACATAAAAAGGATCAGATTCAACCAAAGTAATAATCTCAGGATCAACAGAGAATTCATAATCCTTATCAGTAACACAGATATGTGAAGTAGCAAAAGAGGGTCAGGTTTCATTCTAGCATTAAGATACTGCTGCTTCCATTTAGCTAATAATTTCTTAAAATCATATCTATCATTGCAAGCAAATATAGCTCTAGCAGCTTCTTCATTCATAACATAACCCTCAGGAACAACAGGCAATACATAATCATTGGGAGAATCTTCATCATCACTATCATCTATAATAGCATCTTCAATAATTTCATTCCCCCTAACTCTAGCAAGTTGTTCATCAAGAAATTCACCTAATGGCAAAGTAGTGTCACGCACAGAAGTAGTTTCATCATAAGTATCATGCATAGTAGAAGTGGAATCATCAATAAAGCGACATATCAGAATTCATAGCAGTAGCAGGTTTAGGTGTTGCAAGCTTACTAATAATGGAAGGAGAATCTAGTGCAGAGCTAGATGGCAGTTCCTTACCTCCCCTCGTAGTTGAGGAAAAATCTTGGTTCTGTCGTCTTTCAAGTTCTTCATAGCGATCAACAGATATAAATCCCAAGTGACTCAGAGAATAGAGCTATGCTCCCCGGCAACAGCGCCAGAAATTAGTCTTGATAACCCACACACTACTAGGAAAAGGGCTATAGATGGGATGGACACTAATGGCGCACTGTACATGTGGTGCGCCATTAGTAAATACTAATGGCGCACCATGTGTCGGTGCGCCATTAGTAAAAAAATTTGTTTTTTAATTTTTTCAAAACTTCTAATGGCGCACCATGGGTGTGGTGCGCCATTACTAGTTTTAACTAGTAATGGCGCACCACACCCACCGTGCGCCATTAGAAGTTTTGAAAAAAGAAGTAAAAAAATATAAAAAAATTTATAAAATCTTTGTTAGTAATGGCGCACTGTCCACTGGTGCGCCATTACTAAGTTTTTTTCAAAAAATTTCAAACAAAATTTCAATTTTTTTTTTTTTCAAAACTAGTAATGGCGCACCGTGGTTGTGGTGCGCCATTACTAGTTTAACTACTAATGGCGCACCACCCCACGGTGCGCCATTAGTAGTTTGCCCAGCTTCCACCGAATGCACCCCCCTCCCCCCCGTGGACCGCCTTTTCAGTTTTAAAAAAAATTAAAAAAATGATAAAATGTCAAAAAAATAAAAGAAAATAAGTTTCCCATGTGATATGTGGTCTAGTTGTTGGGAAAATTTACAAATATAAATTTCGACTTTATTTGTAAAATCTCTCTGAAAATTTGTAAAATGGGCATAACTTTTGCATACGAACTCGGATTAAAAAGTTTTATATATGAAAAATCATCTACTCGAAAAGTTACATCCGAATTTAACCGGGGGAACCCCGTTAAACATTTTCAAAATCCCCAAAAACCTAACAGAAAAAAAGTTACGGGGCTTTCAAGATCTAGAGGCAAAAAAATTTCAAAAAAAATTTGGTTTTTTATTTTTTTTTTCAAAAAATGATATGTAATATGACCCGGAAGTTTGAAATATTTTTCAAAATTTTCATCATAGTCATGAACATGAACAAAGTCCTAGACATCAACAAGGTATAATAGGATTGATATGCTAGATATATCAACAAGTGCTTGTGAAGTGAGTTGTTGCTGGGGTTGGATAGAACTCTGAAGTTAAGCGTGCTTGGGTTGGAGTAGTGTGAGGATGGGTGACCTTTCGGGAAGTTTGACCATGGAGTGCGATTTGACCTGAGATTAAGCATATTGACTCGAGATTAAGCCTTAGTGACCTGAGATTAAGAAAAAAACAAAAAAAAATTGGAAATTTTGAAATTTTTTTTTTAAAAAAAATTCTGCAAAAAAAATTTGAAAAAAAATTGTTACTAATGGCGCACTCCTATGTGGTGCGCCATTAGTATACCAGATACTAATGGCGCACCGTGGGCCATACTTATGGCACACCAGCGGTGCGCCATTAGAATACCAGATTCTAATGGCGCACCACTGGTGCGCCATTAGAAAAAAATTCTAGTGGCGTGATGCTAATGGCGCACCGGTAGTGCGCCATTAGTAGGCAAAACCGGTGCGCCATTAGAAGGCTTTTTTCTAGTAGTGACAAGTGAAGGGGATCGCAACAGCTTTCGAGGGTAAAGTATTCAACCCAAATTTATTGATTCGACACAAGGGGAGCCAAAGAATATTCTTGAGTATTAGCAGTTGAGTTGTGAATTCAACCACACTTGGATAACTTAGTATCCGCAACAAAGTATTTAGTAGCAAAAGTGGTATGATAATAAAGGTAACAGTAGTAAAAGTAATGTTTTTGGGTCTTTGTAGTAGATGTAACAGTAGCAACGGAAAAGTAAATAAGCGAAGAACAATATGTGAAAAGCTCGTAGGTAATGGATCAGTGATGGATAATTATGCCGGATGCGATTCCTCATGTAATAGCTATAACATAGGGTGACACAGAACTAGCTCCAATTCATCAATGTACGTAATGTAGGCATGTATTCCGTAAATAGTCATACGTGCTTATGGAAAAGAACTTGCATGGCATCTTTTTTCCTACCCTCCCGTGGCAGCGGGGTCCTAGCGGAAACTAAGGGATATTAAGGCCTCCTTTTAATAGAGAACCGGAACAAAGCATTAGCACATAGTGAATACATGAACTCCTCAAACTACGGTCATCACCGAGAAGTATCCTGATTATTGTCACTTCGCTGTTGTCGAATCATAACACATATAGGTGACTATAGACTTGCAAGATAGGATCAAGAACACACATATATTCATGAAAACATAATATGTTCAGATCTGAAATCATGGCACTCGGGCCCTAGTGACAAGCATTAAGCATAGCAAAGTCATAACAACATCAATCTCAGAACATAGTGGATACTAGGGATGAAACCCTAACAAAACTAACTTGATTACATGGTAAATCTCATCCAACCCATCACCATCCAGCAAGCCTATGATGGAATTACTCACGTACGACGGTGAGCATCATGAAATTGGTGATGGAGGATGGTTGATGATGACGACGGCGACAAATCCCCCTCTCCGGAGCCCCGAACGGACTCCAGATCAGCCCTCCCGAGAGAGATTAGGGCTTGGCGGCGGCTCCGTGTCGTAAAATGCAATGAAACTTTCTCTCTGCTTTTTTTCTCCCCGAACGTGAATATATGGAGTTGGAGTTGAGGTCGGTGGAGGTCCAGGGGGCCCACGAGATAGGGGGGCGCTCCCCATAGGGGGGGCGCCCCCCGTCTCGTGGACAGGGTGTGGGCCCCCTGGTGTATTTCTTTCGCCCAGAAATTCTTATTAATTCCAAAAAGTGCCTCCATGGATTTCCAGGACATTCTGAGAACTTTTGTTTTCTACACATTAAACAACATCATGGCAGTTCTGCTGAAAACAGCATCAGTCCGAGTTAGTTTCATTCAAATCATGCAAGTTAGAGTCCAAAACAAGGGAAAAAGTGTTTGGAAAAGTAGATACGTTGGAGACGTATCAGACACCCTCAACAACATATGGACGAAAGTCCTAGAAGCTGAAGAAGGGTACGACTATGAACGACAGACAAAGAGCTACCCCAAGCGCAAACTGTTGCCACAGTTCGACAATGAGGCCTTCAAGCCCGTACCACCTAGATGAACTCAAGACGACCAGCCCGACCGCCCCCCTCGAGGAAGAGGCAGGCCGGCTGGAGAGCCCGAATACCCACCTGCTCCCTCTCGCCATAAAGGCAAGGAGGCTGCTCCCTCTCGCCATAAAGGCAAGGAGGCGGCACAACCAGCATATCAATACGATCTGCGATACGACCTGGCCGCTAGAACGGGTCAATCAAGGTCCATTTACGGATCAAGAGACTACCCTCCCAAAAGAAGAAACGAATACCTAACATGTCTCGACTGAAATGATAGATTTGCGATCAACGCCGGGCACGGATGGATTCCGAGGTTCGACGTGATGTAGCCCAAATAAGGGGCGCCACTCACCCAATGTGCTTCACGGATGAGGTGATGCAGCACCAATTCCCAGAGGGGTTTAAACCCGTGAATATCGAGCCATACGATGGAACTACGGACCCGGCCATGTGGATTGAGGAGTTTCTTCTCCACATTCATATGACACGAGGAGACGACCTCCACGCCATCAAATACCTTCCATTAAAGCTCAAAGGACCAGCCTAACATTGGTTGAATAGCCTCCCCGAAGACTCCATGGGGAGCTGGGAAGAGCTCTAGGATGCCTTTCAAGCCAACTTTCAAGGCACATATGTCAGGCCTCCGGACGCCGATGACTTGAGCCATGTGATCCAACAGCCCAGAGAGTCAGCCTGACAATTCTGGAATCGGTTCATCACTGAAAAGAATCAGATAGTCAACTACTCGGATGTTGAAGCCATAGCCGCGTTCAGGCACAATATCCGAGACGAATTGCTAGCCCGCCAGCTCAGCCAAGATAAGTCGAAGACAATGGCAACTCTCACCTCCCTTATGACCTGATTTTGTCCAGACAAAGATAACTAGTTGGCTCATAGAAGAACCAACCCAGGAGACCCCTGCACTTCAGAAATCCGGGATGGCAACGGAAAGCCACGACGCAATAAAAATAAGCGTCGACACAACGACACCGAGGCCGATGACATGGCAATAAATGCCGGATTTCGTAATTCCAAGTCAGGGCCAAGAAAGAAGCCCTCTAAAGGAAACTAGGACGGAGCCACCAAGTTGGATGTCATCTTGGATAGGCCATGCCAGATACACAACACAATAGACAAACCCGCCAACCACACCAACCGTAATTGTTGGGTGATTAAGCAGGCCGACAAAACTACAGCTGAAGACGTGGGCAAGAGGCCCCGCAGCGAGGATGACGAGGAACCTTGCAGGCCGAACAATGGAGGCCAGAAACAATTCCCTCCTGAGGTTAAAACAATGAATATGATCTATGCCACTCATATACCCAAGAAGGAGAAGAGCGTGCACTTCGGGACGTCTACGCCACAGAGCCGGTAGCCCCGAAATTCAATCCATCGTCGTCATGTCCGATCACCTTCGATCACAAGGACCACCAGACTAGTATCCGTCATGTTGGATAGACTTTGGTCCTCGACCCAATTATGGATGGCTACTACCTTACCAGAGTCCTTATGAACGGTGACAGCAGCCTCAACCTGATCTATGAAGATAACTTCCGAAGCAAAGACTTGATCTTTGACATAGCCCCCTTCCCCAGCGGCTATCACGCCCTCCTAGGCCGAACGACATTCGCTCATTTCAATGCCGTCCCCCATTACGCCTACCTCAAATTGAAGATGCCCGGACCTAGAGGCGTCATCACAGTCACTGGCAACACAGAGCGCTCTCTTCGGATGGAGGAACACACCATGGCCTTGGCGGCCGAATATGAAGGGCCCAGGTGCCAGCCCGCCATCAAGGCGCATGATGTAAACAAGCAAGCACGACCCCTATCTACGGCCAAGGGGCCTCCCTGCGTTCGACATACATAGGAATACGCCCCCCATGGCCCGCCCACCATAGAAGCTCACCATGTGCCTCGACATCATAACTTCACGCTCAAAGTACCATGGGCAGCCATGGGGTTATCACCAAGAGTTTTGTTCAATCGCACCTTGGAACAGTGCGTCTTAGGATGACGAACATGTACCATCTAGGACCTATCCGGCATCAAGCCCCACCAATGCAGTGACCTTTTGAAGTTTCCTTTTCAAGGACTCGCCAACAGACAATCAACCCACGGAGTTGCTCTCTCCAACAGAAGCAAAGGCGCAGATGTGCAGTAGGGCATAGTTCGGGAGTTAACCCACGCATCAAGGCCCTACGTAAACCTTTCATCTATAAATTTTTCTTCCTCTCTTTAAAGGAAGTTATCCTTTCCGACGCTGTGTTCAGCAGTTCAAATTGTACGATTAAACGTCATGATCCCATGGGAAATAGAATCAAGCCTTTTCCAGGTCCCTATACAGTTATTTGTACTACACTCATTTTCCCCTCTCTTCGATCTTGTCTTAAAACCCATCTGGCGTATATCTGCCCCCACATGCAAACCGGCTAATAGACTTGGGGATCGACCGTAATGGTCGCCCCGCATGCTAAGTCCAGCACGTGACTTTCCAACGTGTCCGGCGTCTCGGATATTGCATTATATGCATCAGTTCCGAATTATGTCTTGGGTCAATAGTTGGGTTTCCCTGCTCCTGTGCTTGCCTTCTTACGTTCTACATGTTCGGCTAAGAAGGTAAAAGGAGAACCACTAAAATTGTACTTCTGCCTAGCTCGGTTAAGTACCTCAGTGGAAAGAGTCGAAAACTGACTGTCATAATAGGCGCAAACTGGTCTGCGATCCGATGACTGGTGTCAAACCTAAAACTGTTGGCGATTAGACCTTGTAACACGAAGGATTTGTCCTCACACAAGTCAGGTGGTAGATGCTTACCCCTCGGGTACGCCTAACATTTCCCCACACTGGGGGCTGGTTATTAGCCCCCATAGTCACGCTCCTATGGCTAAGTAAAAGTCATAAAGCCGCATAGTTTGATTGCCTTGTTTCCCTCCTACACTACCGCCTCCGGGCACCGAGATCTCGGCTAAGGGTTATAGTGCAGAGGATGGAACACCCCTCGTAGTATCTACGTGGGGGCTGAAGTCGACGACTGGTAACTTTCAAGATAAAACGGCCGCACGGGAGTCAAAATTAACGTAAACATATGCAAGTATGTGAAGGAAATATGCCCTAGAGGCAATAATAAAGTTGTATTTTATATTTACTTATATCACGATAAATATTTATTATTCATGCTAGAATTCTATTAACCGGAAACTTGATACATGTGTGAATACATAGACAAAACACCGTGTCCCTAGTATACCTCTACTAGACTAGCTCATTGATCAAAGATGGTTAAGTTTCCTAGCCATGGACATGTGTTGTCATTTGATGAACGGGATCACATCGTTAGTGAATGATGTGATGGACAAGACCCATCCGTTAGCTTAGCATAATGATCGTTGAGTTTTATTGCTACTGCTTTCTTCATGTCAAATACATATTCCTTCGACAATGAGATTATGCAACTCCTGGACACCGATTGTGTGATATCAAATGTCACAACGTAATTGGGTGACTATAAAGATGCTCTACAGGTATCTCCGAAGGTGTTTGTTGGGTTGGCATAGATCAATATTAGAATTTGTCACTTCGAGTATCGAAGAGGTATCTTTGGGCCCTCTCGGTAATGCACATCATATGAAGCCTTGCAAGTAATGTGACTAATGAGTTAGTTACAGGATGATGCATTACAGAACGACTAAAGAGACTTGCCGGTAACGAGATTGAACTAGGTATGAAGATACCGACAATCGAATCTCGGGCAAGTAACATACCGATGACAAAGGGAATAACATATGTTGACATAGAGGTTCGACCGATAAAGATCTTCGTAGAATATGTGGGAACCAATATGAGCATCCAGGTTCCGCTATTGGTTATTGACCAAAGAGGTGTCTCAAACATGTCTACATATTTCTCAAACCCGTAGGGTCCGCACACTTAACGTTCGATGATGATATGTATTATATGAGTTATGTGTTTGGGTGACCGAAGGTTGTTCAGAGTCCCGGATGAGATCACATAAATGATGAGGAGTCTCGAAATGGTCGAGAGGTAAAGATTGATATACTTGAAGGTAGTATTCGGGCACCGGAAGGGTTCCGGAGTGTATCGGGTACAAACCGGAGTACCAGAGGGGTTACCGGTACCCCCCGATGGAAGATATGGGCCATAGGAGCGAGGCACACTAGCCCACAAGAGGCTGGCGCGCCCCCCACCAAGGGGAACCGAATTGGACAAGGGGTGGGGGCAGCGCCCCCCCCTTTCCTTCTCCTCCTCCCTCTCCTTCCCCCTTTCCCCCTCCGGTAAAAGGAAGGGGGGCCGAATTGGACTAGGAGTCCAAGTGGGACTCCTCCCTACTTGGGGCGCGCCTAGGCCGTCCTCCTCTCCCTCCCTCCTTTATATACGCGGGGGAGGGGGGTACCCCTATGAGACACATCAATTGATCCAAGCCGTGTGCGGCGCCCCCCTCCTCAGTTTACGCGTCCGGTCATATTCTCGCGGTGCTTAGGCGAAGCCATGAGCGGATCACATCAACATCAACGTCACCACGCCGTTGTGCTGATA
Organism: Triticum aestivum; assembly: GCF_018294505.1. Lineage (NCBI taxonomy): Eukaryota > Viridiplantae > Streptophyta > Magnoliopsida > Poales > Poaceae > Triticum > Triticum aestivum. Next base: position 665,400,098 of record NC_057807.1, on the reverse strand, counting down.
GAACTCATCTACTCCTTCGACGCTCTGCTGGATCAAGAGCTCGAGGGACGTCATTGCACTGAACGTGTGCAGAAAGCAGAGCTGTCGTACGTTCGGTACTCGATCTGTCGGAATGAGAAGACGTTTGACTACATCAACCGCGTTAAGTAAATGCTTCTGCTTTCGATCTACGAGGGTACGTGGACACACTCTCCCCCTCTCATTGCTATGCATCTCCTAGATAGATGTTGCGTGAGCATAGGATTTTTTTTGAAATTGCATGCTACGTTTCCCAACAGTATGGTAAACCATGCAAAACAAAAGCGCACTATAAAACATAAATGTTCAACCATAGTTTCATACATCATGGCAGAACTACTCAAGGATTACATCCTTGGAACACAATGCCTCTACGGCCCGAGCACCATCCATCACGGCGGCGAAGTATTACTCCAGGCGGCTGTGCTCCTTTCCAGTTGGGGGCGGTCCAGTTGCCATCTCGACAGGCTTTATCTTCGGCTAGTGCACCATGGTCTTCAAGAATGCCATCCGAGCCCCCTCAATGCATACCGAGTGCTTCACGTCATCAATTGGGTGGCGGCATCACACAACTTTGTTACCAGGCCATAGTAGCTGCTAGGTATGGGCTCGGAGGGCCAGAGCCAAACACAAAGGTCCTTCATGGCCGGTTCTGCCATTCGGTAAAGCTCCATCATTTGCTTCATTTGATTAACAAGGAGGGGAGGGTGCTCAGGCGCCTGGAACTGCGCCCAGAATAGCCTCAGCTCGGAGTCACCCTCCCGAGCCGCATAGTGCCTGGAAGCATCAGCTGAACTCCACGGGAGCTCAGTAAAGGCACAGGCAGAACGCCAGACCCAGGTAAGCAATGAAAATCTTTGGCCTGCAGAAGTAAGTACTGCTTACCATTCGCAATTTTCTTTACTTGGCGGAGCTCGTCCCAAGCTCCTCGTGCTTCTGTCCGCGCCTCTTGGACCTCTGTCTTCATCTTCGCCGGCTCGGAGGCATGCTCCTTATTCTTCTGCTCAAGGTCCTAACCTTTCGTAATGGCATCCTTGAGCTCTTGTTGCACCTCGGCCACCCTGGCCTCATGCTTCTCACTGTCATCTTTCACCAACGTGAGCTCAGCGGCCATTCGTTCGGCTGCGCCGGCTTTCACCTTCTGTAGCTCAGCTTTAAAGCTCTCGACCTCCGCGACACCAACTGTAATGATTTTCTTACTTAGGGGACCATCCCGAAAAGTCTACTTAACATAAGTTATGCAAAGGACTGTGTCTCGAACAGACTAACCTTGTGCTTCATTGAGCCGCTTGTTGACGAGACTGAGCTCTTACTTAGAACCCTCCAGCTTCCGATTGATCTCAACCAACTCAGTAGCATCGGCAGCATCAGCCAACGCTGAAGCCTACAAAATAGAAACAAGATGATACTTTGACCAATGCCTTTACAATTTCAATCCTCTGCCAGGTTTTTTCATAACCTACCAGAGTCTCGGGGGCTGCTACATATAAGGATTGCTTGAATCTTACTTACAAAGAAAAAAACATTACTTTGTTTACCTCAAAGCCTATTAGGAGGCCGCCAAATGCATCTTTCAGTCCACTATTAACGAACCGAACGCTTTGCAAAACCGAACCCATCAGGGTGCGGTGTTCCGCGACTATGGAGGAGCTTTTCATAGACTCCTCCATCATCTCCGGCCACTCGGCCAAGACCCGTCCCCTGGTGTTTGGCGCTGGTGGTGGGCCCCCTGCTCCCCTTCAGTGGGAGACGACTCCGGCGCTTCGAAGGGCCGTTCAGGCCCCGGAACCATCATATGAGAGGGCTCGACTTGCCCAAGCTCCTTCTCCTTGTCTTTAGCGGCCGAGGCATTAGCCTCGGTGAGGGAGTCCTGGATTAGGGGGTCCTCGGACGGCCAGACTATATGCTTGTGCCAGACTGTTGGACTATGAAGATACAAGATTGAAGACTTCGTCCCGTGTCCGGGTGGGACTCTGCTTTGCGTGGAAGGCAAGCTTGGCAATTCGGATATGTAGATTCCCTTCTCTGTAACCGACTCTGTGTAACCCTAGCCCCCTCCGGTGTCTATATAAACCAGAGGGTTTAGTCCGTAGGACAAGAACAATCATAATGATAGGCTAGCTTCTAGGGTTTAGCCTCTACGATCTCGTGGTAGATCAACTCTTGTAATACTCATATCATCAAGATCAATCAAGCAGGAAGTAGGGTATTACCTCCATAGAAAGGGCCCGAACCTGGGTAAACATCGTGTCCCCCGCCTCCTGTTACCATTAGCTTTAGACGCACAGTTCGGGACCCCCTACCTGAGATCCGCCAGTTTTGACACCAACATTAGTGCTTTCATTGAGAGTTCCACTGTGTCGTCACCATAAGGTTTGATGACCCCTCCAATCATCTACAACGATGCGGTCCAGGGTGAGGTTTTCCTCCCCAGAAAAATCTTCATATTCGACGGCTTCGCACTGCGGGCCAACTCGGTTGGCCATCTGGAGCAGATCGATAGCTACGCCTCTGGCCATCAGGTCAGGTTTGGAAGCCTGAACTACACTACCGACATCCATGGAGACTTGATCTTCGACGAATTCGAGCCTATGACAGGTGCACCCTACAACCACGATGAGCGTGACCTAGATCCACCATTGGACGCTATTTAGGAGACCCCACCTGCAGCTACCCTGGCTTTAGATCCACAGCAGATTGTGCCATCCGAGGACGGGAGGATGGACCCTGCCACAGAAGCCGCACACTTAACGGCGATAGAGCCGAACATGGATTTCACTTCCAATGAGGTCTGTTGTCAGGACCCCGACTCAATGCCACATCGATCTAGCATGTAACACCTCATATCACTTTGCGGCCTCACGCACGGTATTCCCACGGGTGTGGCCTTACCTTTGCCCGGGACCGTTTGCGCCTTTTGGCACACGTATATGATAGTGTCGCTAGCATCCATATGATAAGGAGCCCGGGCTGACATGGCTAGATGTAAACCCAAAGTGGCACAAACTTACAGGGACAGGCATCCATGACCCAGCATCGAACGTGTCAGTCATCAGCGAGTGAATCCAGGCTGTAGCACTGGGCTAGCAGGACTCCGGTGAACCGGGCTGTAGCAGGCTAACAGGACTCCGGTATTCATCGCATGACATTTCCCCGAAGGGACAGACACAGGAACGAAGAAGGACACATGCCGGCCAGCCTAAGTGTTCCGGAGCAGTAGCAAGCTACCATGGCTCAGTGGAAGCACTAGGAGACATTTCCCGGTAAGAAAGGGTACTAAGGATAAACAACTAGATAGTCAGATCCCACACATACCAAGCATTTCAATAACATACACACAATATGCTCGATATGTGCAAATACAACATGGCATCACAACATGACTCTACGACTCAAGTAGTTTATTCATTAGGCTCCAAGGAGCGAGATATTACAAACATAGGTCTCACGACCCAACATTCAGAACATACAAGTCAAGGTACAAGCCGAAGCTCAAACATGTCTGAGTACAGACATCTACAAAAGAAAAAGGCTGAGAACCCTGACTATCTACTAGATCCTGCCGAGGGCACAAGATCGCAGCTGAGGTAACAAGCTAAATGTCGAAGTCCACGTGGAACTACTAGTGAGACTGAAGTCTCTCTGCAAAAACAAAAAATAGGCAAACGTGAGTACAAATGTACCCAACAAGACTTACATCAGAACTATCTACATATGCATCATTATCAACAAAGGGATGGTGGGGTTTAACTGCAGCAAGCCAGCTTTGACTCGGTGGCTATCCTGAACTACGACTGCAAGTAACTCTTTTGAGGTGGCGCACACGAGTCCACATATTCACCATATCAATACACCACTATGGATCTGCTCCCGTCTCCCTACGAGAACGCCATCCATAGCACTCACGCTTATCTTGCGTATTTTAGAGTATCCACTTTCACTTGTCTATGGACTGTTATAGGCAACCCAGAAGTCCTTTACCGCAGACACGGCTATTTGAATAGATGATGTTAACCCTGCAGGGGTGTACTTCTTCATACATGTTTCCACCACTTAGCGTCTGCACACGACATGTGCTCGGTAGACTTCAAGCGAAAGCCGACGTGGGTGTAGACCATGACCTACCTAAACACCTAAGTCTCTAGTCCAGGTTTATCGCCTATTCAGGTTCCATCCGCAGGGAGTCCGGCCGAGGTTTCCACATACGGCCCCAAACAATGTGAACAGGGTTCCGAGACACCTAACGGGTGCCCGGTGTACCCGGCCATGTACCTACCGCATCACAGCCCACCCCACAGTCAGCGTCGTCCACGGCCTCCAGTAGGCTACAAACACCAGAAACTACTTGCAACTCCTGGACAGAGAACTAGGGTGATTAAGAAGTCGAGCGGGGTCATATTTCAGGGTCCAATGCATGGTAGTAGCTGAATCATGGATCACAAACACAGAACTCGGTTCCTAAGGACGGCTTCAATGAGACAACCCACCATGTACTCCTACATGGCCTCTCACCACTACCTTTACCAAATCGTGTTCACACACTTAGCTCACACACAGTAGGACATGTTCACACACCTCTGATTCATCCCCGATGAATCAGACCTGACTCAACTCTAAGCAGTAGCAGGAATGACAAACAAGCACGAATGAGTAGGCACAACAGGGCTCAAACAACTCCTACTCATGCTAGTGGGTTTCATCTATTTACTGTGGCAATGACAGGTCATGCAGAGGATAAAGGGGTTTAGCTACCGCAGCAAATAACAGATGAATCGTTGTTGTCCTAATGCAGTAAAAGAGAGCAGGAGCGAGAGAGTAGGATTGTATCGGAATGAACAAGGGGGTTTTGCTTTCCTGGCACTTCTGAAGATAGCATTGAGTCTTCATCAGTGTCAACGATCACAACGTCGATACAATGCCTACCGAGGGGGAACAACACCAACAAACAGAGAAGAAACACGATCAATGCAATGCACAATATGATGCATGCTATGACATGGCAATATGAATGTGTTTTGGGCTAATGAAAGCTAGAACAGATTGAAATGAGTCCATTTGAACCAAAGATTCAAATGCAAACCCATTATAAGAGGTTATATTAGTGCATTAACTTGTTTCACCTAAACAGCAAGGTTAATGTATTCTAACATGCATGAAAATGGTACAGATAGATAGATTGGATTTTTCTGATCATTTTTCATATGTAATTTATTTGATTTGGAGCTACGGTTGATTTTATATGATTTTTAGAAGATTGTACTATTTTCTGGAATTTCCTATATAAGAATAATTCCAGTAATTGAATTAATGCGTCAGCACTGCGTCAGGGTGACGTCAGCGGTCAACGGGGCGGTCCAGGTCAAACTGACCAGTGGGTCCCGTCTGTCAGTAGTTAGTTAAACTAACTAAATTTAGTTAGCGCTAATCCTGGGTTAGTTAGCAGGGCGGGCCCCAGCTGTCATAGACCCAAGGGTCAAACTGGGCCCACCTGGTCAACTCAGTCAACAGGGTCAACTTGCCGGCGTTTAGCTGCCGGCGAGACCAGACGCGGCGGTGCGCTGCGGGTTTCGCCTACAGAGCGCCGTTTGGCGCGCGGAGCACAGCTACGGGATGCGGACGCTCGTCCGCATCCAACCGTGGTGGTGGCGCGGCCGGGGAGGGACGGAGTGGCGCCGGCGATGAGCTCGGCGGCGGCCGAAGCTCGGGTGAGTTGCGGGTTCGGTATTGCAGCTCGCAAGCGAGCCAACTGATGTGCTGGGGCTGCTCTATAGGGTGCTACGAGCGTGTTGGAGTCGCCGAGGTGACCAAATGGTCACTGGAACTGTGTTGACGGCGAGCTCGGCTGGCGGCGTGCTGCGGGCAGCAAGGGGGCGACGGCTATGGCGAGCAAGAGGCAGCGGGGTTAGGGGGGTTAGATGCAGGTGCTCACAGCGAGTCCAATGAGTGCGAGGGCGAGGTCGGGGACGTCCGGTAGCTCCCGAATCGGCGGCGATGAGATTCGGTGGCCGGCGACGGAAACGGCGATGGTGAGGATGAAGCAGCGCGTCCGAGACCGGGAGAATCGTCGAGGAGGAAGAGGCAGATGAGGCGGAGCTCGCGGACTAGCTGTCTTGGCATGGGGATGCTGGTGGCCACGGCAAAGGCGAACGACGGCGACGGTGGTCCTCGGGCGTCGCGCGAGAGAGCGAGGGAGAGGAGGGGAATGGGCACGGGAGAGTGAGAGGGTACGAGGCGCAAAAGGGGGAGTGCGTGGCGCTCGGGGCCGTCTCCAGCAGCGAGCAAGCAGGCAGGAGGTGGCCGCACGGTGGTGCACGCGCGTCGGGCACGCGCCCGTCCTCCTGGCAAAGGAGGAAGACGACAGGGGAGGAGGCGGTGGTGGGCTGGGCCAGTTGGCTGGGCTGCCAGCTCGGCCGCCCAAGTGGGCTGCATAGAAGGTAGGTCCAGGTAAGTCTCTCTCTTTCTCTCTCCCTTTTATTTCCTATTTTCTATTTTTCTGCAACTTTGTGGCTTTATTAAAAATACAAAAACATTTCCAAAAATCCTGAAAATAGTTGTGGGCTCTGTTAGGATTATTCCTAGCAGCCCACACTTAAGTTCAGAATTTATTGAGCAATTAAAATAGTATATAGCATTTAAATGCCCAATTGCAAATACTATATGATTTAATTCAGTGACCAAATATGTCATGGAAAAATGTGCAACACCTCTGGTTATGGTTCTAGCATTTTCCAAAAATGATGAACATTTTTGAAAGCCATTTGGAATTCACTGAAAATATTTTAGTTGAACCTAGTGAATTCCTTTGATGCTAGGGTCTAGGCAATCCCCATTTCAAGTTTCATAAAGTTTAAACATGATGCACGGATGCTTATGGAAAGACAGACAAGGTCTAAGCTAGGGCTGTGACAACTCACCCCCACTAAACAAGAATCTCGTCCCGAGATTGAAGTCGTGAGGTAGGAAGGCAGAGGGGGCACAAGCTAACACGATCTTCACGATCCAGGTTGCACTTCAAATGAACGCTGATTCGATCACCATCTTTGCCTCGATGTCTTGCTCCAGGAACTCCTACTAACATGACAATGAGAGGGAAAGGAAAACTCTAGAGGGATCGATCTTATTAAAGGTCGAACAACTCATGATCAACTCACGAAGGGGACATTGAAATATCTCTCGAGCTGAGACACAAAGCATTCGTCCAGAGGGATGGAGTGAAACACATGACAAATGTTCACTAGGTAGACAATAATTCCCCACCTAAGAAGATGGTGAATGGTTGTCAGCGTGGCGAGGAAATAATTGCCATGATCCCGTAACGGGGCACTTTGGAAAAGGTGACTCGAAGAACTATTCCCTTAAGTGGCAAAAAGAATTACTTTTGATTCAGTGATCATTGAAACTCTTTATACCAGCCTAAGGCAATTCACAACAATCGTTTGAAATAGCTCGAAGAAATGGCATACTCGAACTAAGATGGATGATGTGGACTACCTTGTTGAAGACAACGCAATGGATGATTTTTCTTGTCACCGGAAATGGATGGGACTCATGGTAAGTCCACTTTTGAGGATGATCCTAGACATCAATTACTGAGAGGGCAGCCCATGGAAATTGGCACAATGGCGGTGCAAGCTGGGAACAAAATGCAACTATTGGGAATGTTCCAACCATCATATCTGCCTGAGATTCAAATCCGATTGGTGTCAGGATATTCTCGACTCATCAAGTCTAGAAAGAAAAATGAAAGTTTGCAACACAAATCGACGAGATGACGTTGCGTGATTCTCGGGGAATGAACTAAGATAGCAAGCTCCAAAACATGAGCTAGTTCTGCTACATACATGTGAACACATTGTCACAGACAAGCATAACCACGTAGTAGTCTTATATGAAACACTACCGAGTTCAGGTGGGGCACCATCAACGAGGATAACGAAGTCTTGTGCATGAACTAGTATTCGCACAACAACTCTTTTTCCTTGAACAAATCAATCAGTGGCTTGGGGTGCTAGGGAATACATATGGAATGGAGGTAGCAAGCCTGTCAAACCATAGCGTACTTCGCACATATGCATGACTGATTTGGGATGATTCTCGAGGAACAAGAACAATCTTTCTCGAACTCACGACGGCATCTTGCACCAAATGCACATGAATTCGAGGAAGTCACTCCTTCCATCCAAGCATAAGCTTCATGAACAGAACACGAAGGCATTGCTTATAAAATTTTCAACACTAGGTTGATGTTCAACATGAATCATGGGGAGACAAAATGCTGCTGATGGGGTTCAACAACAACTCATCGGAATTTCCATATCACTGGACTTCCACCATCATGTGAACACGGTGATAGCATTGGTCAGACCAAAAGATGTAATGGTGTATGCTCGAGGGATCAACCACGAGTAAGGCAACATTACGAACATCATTGGTTCTGATTTGACTTGACAATGGCCCATACTCAAGTCAAAGTTTTGACAAGGCAATAGATCCAACAACTGATCACGAGGACCAACCGATGGAGATATCATTTTTTTCAACACACACACACAAGATATCCCTTAAGATGAACTAAATCGGACAAGCTTCCATCTTCCAACTCTCCAAGTTGTTGTTTAGCTTGACCAACCAGCTCAGGGGTATGCAACACAGATTCTTGGAGAAGGGGATGGTTTATAAGAAAAAATCTTGATCACGAACTCAACATAGCGGTCAGGTGACAACCTGGTGATACTTCCGAGAAGATATCCGGAAAATCACGAACCACCGATATGTTACTAAGCTCGAGAACAATCTTGCTTTTCAGGGCAAGATGATACGATCAAAAGAGCGAGGGTTTGACACAATCCTAACTCATTGATCGAAGAGTGCACTAGAAATAAGGACTAGGTAGCACGATCTGTCTTAGAATGATGATTTAATAACCAACACGCTAAGTATGAGAATGTTTTCCATTTACTATCAAGCAACGAGGTTGCTAGGAGTATAGATTTCACACATCACGATTTACTTGTCGGCATTCCGGTTGCGACAACACGGAACCGAGGAATGAGTAATGATGGCGAGAAATACCACTACATCAAGAATTCACAAGAGCCGGTGCAATGCTCATGAAAATCCTGACATAAAGACGGTAATACTTCAGGGTAGAACAGAATCAAAAGCTGGGTTGGCATTTTGATCTGCGGAGCACAACTATTTTGACCCAATCCTGGATATGGATGAGGTACTGGAGTTTGTTTCTCCTAGTCATCCTGAATAGAATGGCTTGACGGACCACAAGAATAATAAGCATCGATAATACGAATGCACAATTACTCCTGACTATCAATTGATATACGAAGGTCAGAAGACAAGTAAAGAGGGACAACTCAAAGGAACATATGATTTTCTGAGTTGTGGATGCATGGACTAGCATGTCGAACAAGTTCAACATATTTCTTCCAGATAACCCATGCAGAAAGGTTGAACTGGCAGAGTCACAATATAGAGAGAAGAACTCATCAAGAGCACTTTGGTTGTGATCTTTTGGTTCAACGAGGAACTGCTGCCATAAGTAGTTAATGGTATTTGGAAGAACGATATACCACGAACCTCGAGGACTATCGCAAAGGTTACTAATAGCCTAAAGGAGCTAGCAAACACTATCAACATGAAGTAAGTAGGGTGAATCTCGGGTTCAAAACCCAGGAATAGAATACCTACTCCTAAGTAGCCTCACGGGAAGCTTTCGAGAATGATTGCCAGAATCTTCACACTGGGAACACGAAACATGGCTAGATTACTAGGTGATACTCTAGACACCTAGGGTCATAATTATAACTCTGACATATATGTTAAGGCAACAGAGTACCTCAACTCACCGATTAGTGTGGTTAATCTGGCCCAAAGGTTCATCGGAACGGGAGGAAGGGATTTTGCAAATGCTTCAGACTATTTAGAAACCTGGGATGACTCGGACATCATAACGGCTGTAAATGCTCGAAATGATTGGAGACATGCTACAAAAATGGTGGCATAGCCACTCAGAAGCACAATATCAAGGTTTCGAGACCAACTGTCAACATACAGAGGTAGTAGGAACTGAACCGAGGCTTAAGTCCAACAATCTTATAAGTCTAAGTAACACGTGATCCTGATAGAAAGAAGAGAAAGCCTAGTTTCTTAACCCCGCAAGAAAGATAGGATGACTCAGATCAGAAGGCCATAAGGTATAAGGAGTAAAAAGAGCCTTACGTTCCATCCCACAATCAATTCCCCTACATATAACTAAAGCATTTCTAGACTCAACTTCGACCAGTTTGGCTTGGTAATCCTACAGGTAGTCAGGCTCTGATACCAAAGTTGTCAGGACCCCGACTCAATGCCACATTGATCTAGCATGTAACACCTCATATCACTTTGCGGCCTCACGCACGGTATTCCCACGGGTGTCGCCTTACCTTTGCCCGGGACCGTTTGCGCCTTTTGGCACACGTATATGATAGTGTTGCTAGCATCCATATGATAAGGAGCCCGGTCTGACATGGCTAGTCGTCAACCCAAAGTGGCACAAACTTACAGGGATAGGCATCCATGACCCAGCATCGAACGTGTCGGTCATCAGCGAGTGAATCCAGGCTGTAGCACTAGGCTAGCAGGACTCCGGTGAACCGGGCTGTAGCGGGCTAACAGGACTCCGGTATTCATCGCATGACATTTCCCCGAAGGGACAGACACAGGAACGAAGAAGGACACATGCCGGCCAGCCTAAGTGTTCCGGAGCAGTAGCAAGCTACCATGGCTCAGTGGAAGCACTAGGAGACATTTCCCGGTAAGAAAGGCTACTAAGGATAAACAACTAGATAGTCAGATCCCACACATACCAAGCATTTCAATAACATACACACAATATGCTCGATATGTGCAAATACAACATGGCATCACAACATGACTCTATGACTCAAGTAGTTTATTCATTAGGCTCCGAGGAGCGAGATATTACAAACATAGGTCTCACGACCCAACATTCAGAACATACAAGTCAAGGCACAAGCGGAAGCTCAAACATGTCTGAGTACAGACATCTACAAAAGAAAAAGGCTGAGAAGCCTGACTATCTACCAGATACTGCCGAGGGCACAAGATCGTAGCTGAGGTAACAAGCTAAACGTCGAAGTCCACGTGGAACTACTAGTGAGACTGAAGTCTCTCTGCACAAAACATAAAATAGGCAAACGTGAGTACAAATGTACCCAGCAAGACTTACATCCGAACTATCTACATATGCATCATTATCAACAAAGGGATGGTGGGGTTTAACTGCAGCAAGCCAGCTTTGACTCGGTGGCTATCCTGAACTACGACTGCAAGTAACTCTTTTGAGGTGGCGCACACGAGTCCACATATTCACCATATCAATACACCACTATGGATCCGCTCCCGTCTCCCTACGAGAACGCCATACATAGCACTCAAGCTTATCTTGCGTATTTTAGAGTATCCACTTTCACTTGTCTATGGACTGTTATAGGCAACCCAGAAGTCCTTTACCGCGGTCGGCTATTCGAATAGATGATGTTAACCCTGCAGGGGTGTACTTCTTCATACATGTTTCTACCACTTAGCATCTGCACACGACATGTGCTCGGCAGACTTCAAGCGAAAGCCGACGTGGGTGTAGACCACGACCTACCTAAACACCTAAGTCTCTAGTCCAGGTTTATCGCCTATTCAGGTTCCATCCGCAGGGAGTCCGGCCGAGGTTTCCACATACGGCCCCGAACGATGTGAACAGGGTTCCGAGACACCTAACGGGTGCCCGGTGTACCCGGCCACATACCTACCGCATCTGTCACACCCTAGCTAGTCATGCATTAGAGTGTTGCATCATGTTTACTCTTTCATCAGAAACTTGAAATGGGGATCTGTGAAACCCTCCGAATCATTTTGAAAATGATCCAAATAAAAATTTCTCCAAAAGGGTCCAAGAAAATGCTCATGTGGCTCTCTGAAAATATTGGACAGAGATAAAAATCAAACCAATATTTTTAAGAGCTCATAGGTATTTATTTTCGGCTTTTGGAATTAATGCATAAATATTTGCATTGGAAATATATTAATTATATATATTAATATATGTCCAAATATTATGCCATTTATAAAGGAGCTCTGGAATAATATATCTAGCTCCTGCAAAAATTGGCATAAGTTAAATAAATGATTTAATATATTTTTTAAATCAAAACAAATGTTAGAAATTTGAAAACAGAAAAATAAACAAAGGGAGAAACTTACCTGGGCTCCTCCACTGTGCGGCCCAGCCAGCTGGCCGGCCCAGCCAGCAGGCGGCCCAGCCCGCCTCCCTCCTCTGTCGTCTTCGTCCTCGACAGAGGGAGGGGAGTGTGGCCGGGGCGCGCGCGCGCCACCGCGCCACGCCACCTCTCTCCCTGCCTGCCTGCCCTCCCCTCCTTGCTCGATGCCCCGGACGACGCCACGCCTCCCCCCTGCTCTCTCTCACTCTCCCCCGGCTCTCCCCTCCTCTCCCTCGCTCTCTCTCTCACACGGCTGAACACCACCGTCGCCGCCGTTCGCCATAGCAGCCGTCTCCGGCCACCCCTCGCTCCCCCGACTAGCTCAGGAGCTCCGCCTCGACCCCCTCTTCCTCCCCACCGCTCCACGGGTCTCTGGAAGCCCTGCATCGCCGCCACGTCGCCGTTCCCCTCCTCGGGCTCCGACCACCGTCGCCGTCGATTCGCCGTCTCCAGCGCGTCCCCGAGCCCGCTTCAACGCCCACTGCAACCGCGGTGAGCTACGCCACCGTTTCCCCCTCTTCTCCCCCTCGTTCCCTCACCGTAGCCTCCTCCCCACCACGGCCGAACCTCCGCTGTCGCCGAGCTCGCCGTCGACGCAGCTCCGGTGACCATTTGGTCACCCTGGCGAGTCCAACGAGTTCGTAAGGCTCCATAGAGCATCCCTAGCGCCTCGCTTCGCTCGGCTTCGAGCTCCAACCCCGTTTCCGTGCACGACCGAACCCCGGCGGCCGCAGCCGAGCTCGCCGCCGTCGACTCCGGCCACCTCAGGCTCGGCCACCACCACCGTTCGACGCGCGGGAGCAAGAGCTCTCCAACGAGCCCAAGCACGGCCTCGCCCGTGCCCTGTAGCGCGATCCCGCATCGCGCCGCCGTCTCGGGCCTCGCCGGCGTCATGTCGCCGGTGGGTTTGACCCACTTGACCACGGCAGGACCCCCCTGAGTCCCTGACAGGTGGTCCCAGCCCTGTAGCTAATTAGGATTAGCGCTAACCACTGTTAGTTAACCCCCTGACACTGACTAGTGGGCCCCAGCGCCACTAATTAGTAATTAGGATTAATTTAACCCTGTTTAACCCCCCTGTCACTGACGTGTGGGCCCCACACGTCAGGTTTGACCTCAGCCAGCCGCAGTTGACCACTGACGTCATGCTGACGTCATGCTGGCGCAATATTTATATTTCTGGATTTAATTTAAATCAGGAAATTCCAGAATATTATTTAAACTTCAAAAATTCATAACTTTTATTCTGTAACTCCAAATTGGACAAATTATATATGAAAAATGATCAGAAAAATCCAATCTATCCATCTGTACTATTTTCATGCATGATAAAACAAGTTAAATTGATGTTTTAAGCAGAACAAGGAAAAGCACTTTAAAAGGCCATGTTTGAGTTTGAAATTTGAATCTTTGATTCAAATTTGTTCAAACCCTTCTGGTTTTAGTTGCATTAGCCCAACACACTCACATTGCCATGTTTCATGCATGCATCATTTTGTTGCACATTGTTTGGTGATGGTTGTGTATCGATGTCCTTTGCGACAGGTTCTGCCTCCGAGGAGTACCGTGATTACCCTAACGAAGAACCGTATCAGTGCATCGAACAATCAGGCAAGCAACCAACCATTTGATCATATCGATACAATCCCATGTTCTCGCTCCTGCTCTCTTTTACTGCATTAAGACAACGCGTTTCAAACTGCTGTGTGCTACGGTAGTTGAACCCATTTCCTCTGCATGACCTGTCATTGCCACAGTAACTAGATGAAACCCACTAGCATGTGTAGGAGTTGATTGAGCCATATGTATGTGTTGTTCCTACCTTGCTATGCCTGCTATGCTTAGAGTCGTGTCAGGTCTGGTTCATCTGGGTGATGGCTAGAGTGAAATGATTATGTCGGAAATGAGAGTGGTGTGGTGAACACGATTTGGTAAAGGTATCGATGAGAGGCCATGTAGGAGTACATGGTGGGTTGTTTCATTGAAGCCGACCTTAAGCACTGAGATCTGTATGTGTGATTTAAGATACAGCTACTACCATGCATTGGGCCCTGAAATATGACCCCGCTCGACTTCTTATTCACCCTAGCTCTCTGTCCAGGAGTTGCAAGTAGTTTCTGGTGTTTGTAGCCTACTAGAGGCCGTGGACAGCGCTGACCGTAGGGGTGGGCTGTGATGCGGTAGGTACGTGGCCGGGTGTACCGAATACCCGTTAGGTATCTCGGGAACCCTGTTCACATCGTTCGGGGCCGTATGGGAAACCTCGGCCGGACTCCCTGCGGATGGAACCTGGATAGGCGATAAACCTGGACTAGAGGCTTAAGTGTTTAGGTAGGTCGTGGTCTACACCCACGTCGGCTTTCGCTTGAAGTCTGCCGAGCACATGTCGTGTGCAGACGCTAAGTGGTGGAAACATGTATGAAGAAGTACACCCCTGCAGGGTTAACATGATCTATTCGAATAGCCGCGTCCGCGGTAAAGGACTACTTGGTTGCCTTTACAGTTCATAGACAAGTAAATGGAGACTACTAAAAGCCTCAAGATAAGTGTGAGTGCCGAGGATGGCTCTTCCGTAGGAAGACGGAGGTGGATCCTCGGTAGTGTATTGAAGTGGTGAGTAGTGGACTCGTGTGCGCAAAACCATTTCAAGTTGGAGTATCGTAGGATAGTCTAGCCAAGAGTCAAAGCTGGCTTGCTGCAATAACTCCACCAACCCTTCTTGATAATATGCATGTATATAGGATCTGATGTAAGTCTTGCTGAGTACCTTTGTACTCATGTTGCTATAATCTACATTTTACAGAAGACGCTGCAACCCCTTCTGATGGGTTCTATGTAGACGTTGACATCAACGAGTAGGCTAAAGACCCAGGTGGTGACCCTGAGCTTGTGAAGGACCACGTAGTATAGCTAGGCTTTCCAAGCCTCTTTTATTTTACTAGTTGTCTGTACTCAGACAAGTTATTTCCGCTGCTGGTTTGTATGACTGTATGACTTGTATGTTGGGTCGTGAGACCCGTACCTTTGTGTATGTTATGTATGGCTCCCTGAGCCTTAAATAAAGTACTTATGTCGTAGAGTCATGTTGTGATGCTTCGTTGTATTTGCACATATCGAGCATATTGTGTGCATGATTGAAATGCTTGGTATGTGTGGGATCTGACTATCTAGTTGTTTATCTTTAGTAGCCTCTCTTACCGGGAAATGTCTCCTAGTGTTACCGCTGAGCCATGGTAGCTTGCTACTACTCTGGAACACTTAGGCTGGCCGGCATGTGTCCTTCTTCGTTCCTGTGTCTGTCCCTTCGGGGAAATGTCACGCTTTGAGTACCGGAGTCCTGTTAGCCCGCTACAGCCCGGTTTACCGGAGTCCTGCTAGCCCAGTGCTACAGCCCGGACCCACTTGCTGATGACCGACACGTTCGAAGCTGGGTCATGGATGCCTGTCCCTGTAAGTCTGTGCCACTTTGGGTTTACGACTAGTCATGTCAGCCCGGGCTCTTTATCATATGGATGCTAGCGACACTATCATATACGTGAGCCAAAAGGCGCAAACGGTCCCGGGCAAAGGTAAGGCGACACCCGTGGGAATACCGTGCGTGAGGCCGCAAAGTGATATGAGGTGTTACCGGCTAGATCGATGTGACATCGAGTCGGGGTCCTGACAGCGTTGGTATCAGAGCCGGACTGCCTGTAGGTTCTTCAAGCCAAACTGGTCGATGTTGAGTCTAGAAATTCTTTAGTTATATGTAGGGGAATTGTTTGTGGGTTGGAACGTAAGGCTCTTTTTACTCCTCTATCTTATGACATTCTGATCTGAGTCAGTCCATTCTTCCACCGGGGGTTAAGGAATTAGGATCTGTTCTCTCTATCAGGATCACGTGTTACTAATCAGTAGTATCTTATAAGTTTGATGGATACAAGCCTAGTTCAGTTCTACTACCACATTATGTTGCTAGAATGGATTCAGAACTTTGATATGATGATGTTGAGTGTGTACGAAATCCTTTGTCAAATGTCTCAAAATCCTTCTTGAGCATTTACAGCTGTTATGCTGCCGAAATTTTGCTAGAAATTCTAATGCCTTTGCATTATGATTGTGCTTTCAGATGGCCACTCGCGACCTCAATCAAGTGGTTCGCCTGACTCGATGCCTAGATGTACCCGGCCATACTGCCAAGTTGGTCAGGGTAATGACTGAGGCTGGATACCGCTGGTATCCCGAGTACACGGTCGAAGAGCAATTCCGAGACTTTAATCAAAGCCAGTATCTCTGCACTGTCAGGATATTTCCATCTTATCCTGGATCCACCGAGCCTCTTCACTGCTCCTATGGACTCGGGGTTACTATTGAGATGGCTGTGCAGGACGCCGCCTACTCTATGATGACCATTATGCGAGTCAGATCTGGTATATTTCGGGACTCTGATTTCCGGTATATGCCAGAATCACTTCCGGGAGCACAAGGGTATCTCCAGGCTATCTATGCTGACCCCACTCAGGAGGATTCACGGACTCGCACCACTGCTGAGATGCTCGAGGATAAGGACCGTGAAAATCGGGCCTTAAGGTTAGAGCTCTTCAATACCCGTGCTGACCACTGGGCCACTTTGACTCGGTTCGCACCGGCGGTGCAAGCTGGATATTCAGATATGCGCGATCTCTATCCTGTGAGATCTGCTCTGCCAGACGTGATGGTTTGGCGTGATGTAGGAGGCATCACCCCACCTCGCGGTCCCCGCAGGCCACCTTCTGTTGGTCCAAGACCTCATCCTAGCCCCTATGGTCCACAAGCTCCGCGAGACCGTCTATTTCCGGATGATCATGTTGAGCTTCCAGGCTATGGAGGTGACTTCTACGAGGACTACTACGGATCGGTCTGAGTTAGTGGTAGTATCACTAGTTCGCACTAGCTGTGTCTTCTATCGTCCCGCGTGACTCGTGGGATATGACCTAGTTTGTACTCTTTCCGGAGGTGTAGAAAAATAATGTATAGGAGCTTGGAATGCCTTCGATGAGATGTAATCCTCTTTTCACCGTAATAGTACTTTGTTTGGTCTTGTACTAAACCCTGTATGGTGTGTATGATGATGGAATAAAGAAGCAGTTTCTGTATCTACCATGTCATACGGATGATCATCTTGCATTTCGAGTTATTCCTTACATTTTTATCCTATGTCGGAATCTTATCATCCTGACTAAATCATTGTCTTGTTTACCTAGGATGGTCAACACGCGCGCTAACCCTGCTTCTCAAGAGCAGGCCGAAGGCAGTGAAGGCAGGAATGAAAATCTGCCTCATCCTCCTTCACTAGCCGAGGTTATGATGGAAGCCGAGAGAAACAAGCGGGAGACCAACCGTTTGTTGGAGCGTATTGAACAGAATACAGCACACCATCAGAGGACTAACGTGGTGTCACTCAGTGATTTCATCAAATTACATCCACCCACGTTCCACCACTCCGTCGAGCCTCTCGACGCTGATGACTGGCTTCGCAGTATTGCTCACAAACTGCGTTCCGCGCTGGTAGCGGAGGCTGACAAGGTCACCTTTGCTGCATATCATCTTGAAGGCCCCGCCAGTCTATGGTGGGAAAATTATGGAGCTATGCGCCCAGCGGGCCATGTCACTACCTGGGCTGAATTCAGCGAGGCTTTTCGTGAACATCACATTCCGGAGGGTCTCATGGACCGTAAACGTGAAGAATTTTGCAGTTTCACCCAAGGCCGACTTTCTGTGGATGTTTACAGTAGGGAGTTTGGTAATCTCGCACGATATGCAACCGAGGAAGTTTCTACCGACGCCAAGAAGCAAGCAAGGTTCCGTAAGGGCCTTAGTCCTGAGCTTCGCCGCGACCTCCGTCTGCATGAGTGCACATCTTTTCAGAAACTTGTCAACAAAGCCATCAGTGCTGAAACTGGTCAGACTGACTATGACGCAACACGCAAGCATGGCCGTGACATGGGTTCCTCATCCGGTGCTGGTCCTCAGAAGCGCCGCGTGTGGGTGCCCAACACCGCCCTGCCACCCAGGTTCACACCGAGGCCATCTTTCCAGGCGCCTCGCCCTGTTCAACAGTCTGCACCGGCTAAGCCCTATGGGGGTCCAACTAACAATGCTCCTCCACGTACCAGTTCCGTGACTTGTTTCAAGTGTGGGGAATCTGGTCACTATATGCGTGAGTGTCCGCAGACCAACCCCAATCAATCTGCTAAAGCTGTTGGCCGTGGCAAGCCGACAGGAAAAATATTCCACGCCAAGCCGGTCACCGCTTCACGTGGCCATGTCAACTGTATCTCTGCCGAAGAAGCTCAAGAGGATCCCAACGTCGTTCTCGGTATGCTTCTTGTTAATTGCCATCCGGCATCTGTTCTTTTCGATACAGGAGCCTCTCATTCTTTTATATCTGAAAACTATGCTCGCTTGCATAACGTCGCATTCGGTGACATGCCAACCTCTATGGTAATTCAAACTCCGGGATCCAAGTGGCAAACTTCTAGAGTAAGCCATGGGAATGAAATCCAAGTCGACAGACTTGTTTTCCTCGCGTCTTTGATAGCCCTTAAATCTTCAGATATTAATATCATTCTGGGTATGGACTGGATGTCAGCTCATCAAGCCAAAATTGATTGCTTCTCTACGACTGTTCAACTCACCCATCCTTCGGGGAAGATAGTCAATGTCTTGACCCGAATAGCCAAGCGACAATTATATTCTCTTAACGCCAGCCCTTTGCCAGACCTTGAGGACGTGCCGGTAGTCCGTGACTTCCCGGATGTCTTTCCAGAGGAATTGCCAGGTGTTCCACCTGACAGGGATGTTGAGTTCGTAATAGACCTCATTCTAGGAACCGTTCCGATTGCTAGAAGACCTTATAAGATGGCACCCCTAGAACTAGCCGAGCTTAAGAAACAACTCGATGAGTCCTTGAAAAAGGGTTTCATCCGACCTAGTTCATCTCCGTGGGCTTGCCCCGTTCTCTTCGTCAAGAAGAAGGATGGTACAGACCGGATGGTTGTAGATTACCGACCTGTCAATTTGGTCACAATCAAGAACAAATATCCGCTTCCCAGGATCAACGACCTGTATGATCAACTCGCTGGATCCTCAGTCTTCTCCAAGATGGATTTGAGGTTGGGCTACCATCAAATCAAAATCAGAAATGGGGACATTCCTAAAACGGCCTTTGTTACTCGTTATGGCCAATACGAGTACACCGTCATGTCCTTCGGTTTAACCAACGCTCCAGCCACCTTTTCTCGGTTAATGAACTCAATCTTCATGGAGTACTTGGATAAATTCGTTGTAGTTTACCTCGATGATATACTCATCTACTCCAAAAACGAGGAAGAACATGCCGAACATCTAAGGCTAGTGTTGAAGAAACTTCGAGAGCATCGCCTTTATGCCAAATTTTCTAAATGTGAATTCTGGTTGCCAGAAGTGAGCTATCTAGGTCATGTAATATCTGGTAAAGGTATTGCTGTTAACCCTGAGCGAGTTCAAGCCGTCCTTAATTGGACTCCACCTGAATCGGTCAAGCAAGTTCGGAGTTTTCTGGGCTTAGCGAGCTATTGTCGTCGCTTTGTCGAGAACTTCTCCAAAGTTGCTAAACCTCTAACCGAACTCCTCAAGAAAGATAAGAAGTTCGAGTGGACTCCACAATGTGAGCACAGCTTTCAGGAACTGAAAAGACGCCTGACTTCTGCTCCCGTACTGGTACCGCCAGACTTCTCCAAGGACTTTGTTATCTACTGCGACGCCTCGCGACAAGGACTAGGTTGCATTCTCATGCAAGATCGACACGTAATTGCCTACGCTTCACAGCAATTGCACCCACATGAGGAGAATTATCCTACTCATGATCTAGAGCTTGCAGCTGTAGTCTATGCACTTAAAACCTGGCGACATTACCTCCTCGGTAATCGTTGCGAAATATTCACTGATCACCAAAGTTTGAAGTACATCTTCACCCAACCGGATTTGAATCTCAGGCAAAGACGTTGGGTCGAGTTGATCACAGATTTGGACTTAGGAATAACTTACACCCCAGGAAAAGCCAACGTCATGGCTGATGCGCTAAGTCGTAAATCTTATTGTAACAACCTGATGTTACAACAAGGTCAACCGCTTCTCCATGAGGAATTTCGGAAGCTTAACCTTCACATTGTTCCTCAAGGTTTTCTTTCCACCTTGGTAGCAAAACCTACTCTTACGGATCAAATCATTGCTGCCCAAAAGCGAGATAAGGGAATATCTAAAATCAAAGAGAACATTGCTAGCGGAGGTGCTAGTTGTTTCTCCACAAATGATCATGGTGTTGTGTACTTTGAGAACCGTCTAGTGGTTCCCAAGAACCAGCATCTACGGCAGTTGATCCTTCAGGAGGCTCATGAATCTCCTCTCACCATTCATCCCGGTAGTACTAAGATGTATCAGGACCTACGCCAGAGGTTCTGGTGGACAAGGATGAAGAGAGAGATTGCTCAGTATATTGCAAATTGCGACGTCTGTCGTCGTGTAAAAGCAGAGCATCAACGGCCTGCTGGCACCCTTCAACCCTTAGCTATTCCTGAATGGAAATGGGATAAAATTGGTATGGATTTCATTACCAGTTTTCCCAGGACCAAGAGAGGGAATAATGCTATCTTCGTCGTTGTCGATCGTCTTTCCAAAGTAGCCCATTTCCTACCTGTTCGTGAGAGTATAACCGCTAGTCAGCTGGCAGACTTATACATCTCCCGAATAGTGTCCCTCCATGGTGTTCCTTTGGAAATCAACTCGGATCGAGGAAGTCTTTTCACCTCTCGATTTTGGGAAAGTTTCCAAAATGCTATGGGAACCCGTCTCTCCTTTAGCACTGCCTTCCACCCTCAGTCGAGTGGTCAAGTGGAACGCGTCAACCAGATTCTAGAAGACATGCTTCGAGCCTCTGTTATCTCATTCGGAATGGATTGGGAGAAGTGCCTTCCATTTGCCGAATTCGCTTATAACAACAGCTATCAATCTAGCTTGGGTAAAGCCCCTTTTGAAGTTCTCTATGGACGACGGTGTCGAACACCCCTTAACTGGTCAGAGACCGGGGAAAGACAATTCTTTGGCCCGGATATGATTCAGGAAGCAGAAGAACAAGTTCGCATCGTTCGTGAAAAGTTGAAAACAGCCCAATCTCGTCAAAAGAGTCAATATGACCGAAAACATAAGGCTATGACTTTCGAGATTGACGAGAAGGCTTATCTTCGGGTCACCCCTCTGAAGGGAACCCATCGTTTCGGTATCAAAGGAAAATTGGCTCCTCGTTACATTGGACCTTTTCGCATTCTCGCCAAACGAGGAGAAGTTGCCTACCAGTTGGAACTACCTCCGCACCTCTCCAGAGTCCACGATGTCTTCCACGTTTCTCAACTCAGGCGTTGCTTCTCGGATCCTATCCGTGAAGTGGACCACGAAACGCTTGATCTCCAAGATAATCTTACATATCGAGAGTATCCCATTCGTATCCTCGATCAGGCCGAACGTACCACCCGACGTCATAACATCAAGTTCCTCAAAGTTCAGTGGTCTCATCATTCTGAGGATGAAGCAACTTGGGAAAGGGAAGATCGTCTTCGACTTGAGTATCCCGCCTTCTTTCCGGAGGAACCCAAATCTCGGGACGAGATTCTTTCGAGTGGGGGTGAGTTGTCACACCCTAGCTAGTCATGCATTAGAGTGTTGCATCATGTTTACTCTTTCATCAGAAACTTGAAATGGGGATCTGTGAAACCCTCAGAATCATTTTGAAAATGATCCAAATAAAAATTTCTCCAAAAGGGTCCAAGAAAATGCTCATGTGGCTCTCTGAAAATATTGGACAGAGATAAAAATCAAACCAATATTTTTAAGAGCTCATAGGTATTTATTTTGGGCTTTTGGAATTAATGCATAAATATTTGCATTGGAAATATATTAATTATATATATTAATATATGTCCAAATATTATGCCATTTATAAAGGAGCTCTGGAATAATATATCTAGCTCCTGCAAAAATTGGCATAAGTTAAATAAATGATTTAATATATTTTTTAAATCAAAACAAATGTCAGAAATTTGAAAACAGAAAAATAAACAAAGGGAGAAACTTACCTGGGCTCCTCCACTGTGCGGCCCAGCCAGCTGGCCGGCCCAGCCAGCAGGCGGCCCAGCCCGCCTCCCTCCTCTGTCGTCTTCGTCCTCGACAGAGGGAGGGGAGTGTGGCCGGCGCGCGCGCGCGCCACCGCGCCACGCCATCTCTCTCCCTGCCTGCCTGCCCTCCCCTCCTCGCTCGATGCCCCGGACGACGCCACGCCTCCCCCCTGCTCTCTCTCACTCTCCCCCGGCTCTCCCCTCCTCTCCCTCGCTCTCTCTCTCACACGGCCGAACACCACCGTCGCCGCCGTTCGCCATAGCAGCCGTCTCCGGCCACCCCTCGCTCCCCCGACTAGCTCAGGAGCTCCGCCTCGACCCCCTCTTCCTCCCCACCGCTCCACGGGTCTCCGGAAGCCCTGCATCGCCGCCACGTCGCCGTTCCCCTCCT